>NW_005803615.1:0-437 GCF_000240725.1 Microchloropsis gaditana
CTTCCCTCCCTCCCTCCCTTCATGGGGGTCGTTACGCCCGACCGGGTCACCGCCATAGCCAATGTCTCGGCGTTTTCTCTGACTTTCTCAATCTCCGAGGCTATCTCCGGCGTCTGCCGAACCAGGAGGCAGGCAACCTCATGCAGCGTCAAGCCCGCCTCCAGCACGGCAATCTGCAACATCCGGGTAGTTATCCGCAGCAAATCCAGCGCGGCCTCTCCAATGCCCAAGTGGGCCTGCAAGAGGGTGGCGTCGGCTTCCGCATCCCAGGAGGCAATGTAGGCACGCGTCGCCGCATCGCAGGGTTCGTGCATTTGCCTCCATCCAAACCAGCACAGGTTCAGCGTGTCGTCAATGCAGAGGGTCTCGGGGAGGCAGTAGCCGTGGTCAATCGGGATCAGTTCATAGCGGGGCCCCCCAGGCTCTCCCTCCCTCCC
>NW_005803615.1:447-1676 GCF_000240725.1 Microchloropsis gaditana
GCAAACGCAGGTCCATGAGCGCGATTTTATGCACCTCTGCCACCGGGAAGAGGGAGGACGACAAGTCTTCCCCCACATAGTCGTGGCGGATGTACTCCTGGAAAGAACCCACCTTCACGCTCCCTTCCTGCCCGTCATTCCCGCCGGCACACACCGAGGACGGGAGGTAGTGAAACGCCGGGTGCCGGGCCTGCACCATGATCGTCTCGGGCACGCCCGCAAAACCTTCGTGGTCGAGGAGAAAGGCCGCTACCTCCCTCACGTAGCCCTCCCCGGGGGTCACCCCTGGACGCATCTGGAACACCTCCACCCTCCCCTTGCCTCCCCCGCCTCCCCCGACTTTTCCCCAATCGGCCACCAATTCTGGCCCTCGCGGGTTCCGGGGGGCGTAAGGCTCTTCATCCGAGGGCTTGAACACCGCCAGAGGTCGGCGTCGAGGGTCGTAGAGGAAGTACGTCCCTCCAAACCCTTCCACTGTCAGCTTGGGACCATTCACGCCCATGTCCATTGCGCGCCGCACCTTCCAGGTGGGGAAAAAAACGGTTAATTCCAACATTTACATCCGCCCGACCGTTCATATCATGCAGGTTGGATCAAAGGCTTAAAAAGACATTTCCGGACAGAAAGCTGTCTGACACCGATAAATCAAAAACCCTCTCTTCGCCTGTCCCCTCCGACATGGGAAACCAAGGCATTTACGCAATACGGACCAAGCCAGCCCTCTCCATACATGTCATTTACCTGCTTCAAGGCCCGTCCCAGGCGCCGAGGCGGGGGTAGGAGCCCGTAGGGTCGCAAGATGGGCACCGCACGGTCCCTGTCCAAGGAGGAGGGAGGGGCGATCGTGAAATAAATCGTCTCGCCGTCGCGCACAATGCCGCAGTCTTGCAAGGAATGCCCGTAGTTGCTCAGCTCCCGGAGGCCTTTGGCTTTCGCATCCAACTGCTTATTCCACGACATGCCCGTAGTGTTGCGACGCCGCAAGTCGGGGAGAGCGCAGGGATCCGACGAAGGAGACACGTAGGCGGAGGGCGGTGGTGAACAAGGAAGGGGGGCAGGGCGAGCGGCACAGGTGGGGCCAGAGGGAGAAGAGAGCTCACGCCCGTTGAAAAAGAGACGTTGTTTGTTCATGGGCACGTGCAGGAGGGTTTGGAGAGTCTGTTTCACGTCCTTGATGGTGCTCCAGCTTTTGAAGGTCAACGGTCGTTTCCCCCCCTCCAGGACGCCCT
>NW_005803615.1:1686-4111 GCF_000240725.1 Microchloropsis gaditana
GAAGCGCTTTTTCCCCCTTGCGCCGCCCTGTGCGACGCGGGTTCACTTCCTGCAGACAAGAGAGGAAGAGGCAAGGAGCTCAACACAAATGTATCATGAAAAGGGTGATACCGACGGCCTCCCTCACGAGCATAGGGTCCCATTCACAACAACAGCGCCTGCAACCTTTCCTCTCCTTTTCTCCGTACCTGTACATACACCTTTATGTCTCCAAACACCATCCCGGCTTGATGCCCTTTTTCTCGGCCCCGCGCACCCAAAGATGAAGCCATCTGCTCAACGCCCTTCGCTCCCACAGTCTTGAGAATCTTGGGTTCCCCCTTGCAACCTCAACTGCAAGCCCGATGCGCTTCACGAGCTCTAACTGGATACTCCTGTCGAGAAACACCTTCTCGGTCTTGGTGAAAGAATGGTTCTAATCTTCGTACTCCACAACTTCTTGTTCCAATCTTCTTGGTGCCGCTGTGGCCGCTGCGTCTCTTTGGACGTCCTTTCTCTTTTCTCACCCCCACGTGTGCGCTCAGCACCCTTCCCCTTGTGTCGATCTTGTAACACGCTTTCAACTGTCAAAAATCCGGGTATTCTTGTCCGTGTCCTGCCTTGCCTCCGCTGACGTGCTAGGACAAATGCTTTCTTTCTCCACTTGTTCTCTTTCACGTAGATTCCTGTTTCTTAGCTTATTTACCCTTTCTTAATCCAGTGATTTCCCACAAAGTTTCACCCCAAAACGTTGCGGCTTTCTGTAAAATGACAAATTTCGCGCTTGCACGGACTTTCCCCCGTCTCGCTACGCTTCGCAATGGCTCGTGCACTACCGAATCGGTGGCAACGTACACAGAAACCAAAGTGATGGGTAGAAAAAATGCCGGTAAAGAGGTGTGTGCTTGCTAATTGCAGCGTGAATCGACGCCCACGCTCGGTTCTAGAGTCGGTTGACCCTGTACAGAGAACTCACAAACGTCTCTTTATCCCCCTTTTCTCCCACACAACCAGTTTTTCCGTCCTTACTACGCCGGAACAATGATAGTTTAGGCAGCGGATCGATGTATTCACACCTTTATTCACTCTTTTCAACTTATATTATTGACACATGCTTCACAATATCCGGGCAATAAGTACAAAATGTTCTATATCCTGCCGTGGCCAAGCAGCAAAAAAAGTCAGTACAGTCTCTTGCGTTCAATTACACAGTGCAAGAGGCAGGAACAACAAAAGTGAGCAAAGGTACAGTCCTATCGTGGCGGGCGTAGGAGAGAACGGGGCCTGGACAGGAGGGGAGAGGGGTCGGACAGGTGTTGCCCTCCTACCACGTGCTATGATAGGGCGAAGAACTCCGGAGAGTGCAAGGATAGACGCAGGTAGTGACCCCTTCTCTCAGATGTTAAGCCTGTAGGTCAGAAATTTTCGGAATCGGCAAATTGTGAGATCGGGGCTGTGATAACCCCTGTTCTTCAGCTACTATGTTCGTAGAATTCCTTCGACATTCACCGTTAACTTAGACTCAGAATACCCCAGTGCGAAGAAGCTTGCGTTTTGCACCCCACTCCATCAATCTTCTCCTGTTTTTCAGCTTTACCTCCGAGCCCTGCCTTTGTCTCAAATCCTCTTCAGAGTCCTACTCCTCCGGCACCAAGTCGCTGCCACTTGCTCGACCAAGAAGCAGTGCTGAAGCGTTTTAGATCGTGTCTGATAATTTTCAATGCCTCTGTGATAGGTACGACAATTAAATTTTGTGAGCGTGTGCCTCGGCACGCAGATTTCGAGTAGCTTGGTTGTGTCACGTCCTTCGTCCCTTCTAAACAGAACTTCTAGACCTCAAAACTTGCAATCCACAAAGACGAAAATCGTGTACCCATCGGGCCTTGGACACGATGCAGTCCTTCAAGCCTACCCTCCTTCCCCCACGTGTGTGCATGCCGATCCATGCGCGCGGAAAGGAACATTAAAAATTACGGCAAAGTGCATGGGTGACCCCCCGCAGGAACCACCTTGACACCCTCGTGCATGCCCGAGCCCGTATCATTCCACGGCACGCACGGCTTGACAATTTCCCTCGCACGACCTTCCAATTGGGATGCACGCTTACATGCCATCCACCAGCTTACATCCGCTACACGGACGTGTAGCGAGGGGAACCGTGGGGCGTGTGCGGGGCTAGGTCTGGGGTGCGGCTTGTTGAGCTTCCCTTTTTCCTACTCGCTGTCCTCCGCGATCGGCTCTTTCCATCTGCCGAACGCGAGCTAGGGACTGAATGGGTCATTGGAGACCCATGGATGCCGGGACGGGCGTGCAATGCGTGATTTTGAGGGTGAAAGGATGCATAGGGGTGTACAGATTGCCATTGAGGGAACTCCGTCGCATTCTGGCATCTTCTCTTCGCTTTCTCTTTGTCTGCGCCGTCTCACAGATACGATTCCTTTGGGGG
>NW_005803615.1:4843-7452 GCF_000240725.1 Microchloropsis gaditana
AAAGGGCCCCAGCGACTCGAAAATTTGGTGCCGACACAGGCGGAGACGATCTGGGAAAGGGCTTGCTTATCATTGACATCGATGGGTTTGGCCAGCGCGTTGCATACTTTGAGTGCTTCTTGGAGCGCTTTGCTGTAGCCTGCCACGATTTGCGTCGGGTGTATGTTCCGGTGAAGGAACGGCTCTGCTTGCGCGAGCATTTCACCTGTCAAAGAAGAGATCCAAGGGAAAGAGATAAGTCACCTGCAGTCCAAAATATTCTACACAGTTTGATCGGCTACGAAGGCCCCCGGGTGTCATCAAAGCCCCCTACAGGTTATGGGAGAGAAAGACCGTCACCGCACCTGCCAAAATGATGACACTGGTCGTTCCGTCCCCAACTTCCTCGTCTTGGGCTCGGCTCAGCTCAATCATGCTCTTGGCAGCAGGGTGGGAAACGTCCACTTCCCTTAATATGCAATGCCCGTCGTTCGTGATCACAATCCCGCCCATCGGATCCAAAAGCATTTTCAACATGGCGCGTGGACCAAGTGTTGTCCTTACAATATCCGATACAGCTTTAGCGGCTGCGATATTTCCCAGCTGAGCGGTCCGACCGGTTTCTCGTTTGGTGTTGGCATCTATCAGATGATCACGGACGATAGGAAGGGCGGAAGAATATTAAGAAAAGCGTTTAAGACGGTGAATAGCGGTGGCAGCACATGATTGTGACATCATTATACACAGTTAATGCGTCTTCGAACGGCAGTGGAAAAGAAAGTTTAATGAATGGGAAAAAAGGACTGTAATGAAACAAATTGTTCTTTTTTTCGAGGCACTGAATAAAAAACTAATGCTACTTACTTAATACCATGACCGGAGCATTCATCATCTTCTCTGCAGCTACTCGATTTCCCCTCGTTGTCTTCCTGTTTTTGGCCTGTGAAATGTTCGATAACAACTGCAGCGTAAGGATAGTCTAAACAATTGTGCATAGAATTCCCCCCGCCCGCACGGTGGTGGCTGTGGGCGGTGGAGAAAGAATCCTATCGCTGAGCAAACATGGGCGACGGAAAAACCTCGACCGCAGCGTAAAAGCAGGAGAAACAAATGCGAAACAAGCAAAATTGAAGATGCAAGAATATAGTGATGTACATACTGCCCTTCGAAGCCCGTGCACAGTGGCCTATGCGGGATCGAGTATCAGCATCATATTGGCATGGGATGTGTGCTGTAAGCAGCTCGGAACTGGGTTGCTAGCTGCCTCAGATTTGCTGAGCATCGTTACCAACTTTGTTACCTTTTTTTGATGGCTTAAGAATAATCATGTCAACAAATCGATTCAACTTAGCCATTTCCGCTCTTAAAAGTGCAATTCTCCCCATTGTCGAAAAAAGTTACCAGAAAACCATGCAAGCCATTCCGGCCCATTTCGTCTGCGGTCCCGAGGAGGAGGACACTACATCATGATGCATGTCATTGCTTTCAATGCTCAAACAACCCCTGAGACCTAAGCGAATCCCTAAAATGACTTCATCGATGCTAGCTTTGAAAATAGATGGCCGAGCATGCAAGCATCGTGCATAATTCTGAACATCCTAGCTCTACTTTGACCGATGTAGACGAGCATCACAATGGACGCAAAACAAAGACGTCACTGCGATGAAATGAAAAGTCTCGACGGGAAATTATCACCATGAACCTTGTGGTATCAATTAAGAAAAAACTGCGACCGGGGCATACTTTCAAAGTGCAGGTACGTCTGTAATATCTTCCTCTTTTTAAGGCCATATGAGTGGAGGCTCCATTTATTTACGCCATGATTTCTGTCGCATAACATTGCATCATTCTCACGTCAATGCCAAATTTTGTCTTCTGTAAGTTTCCGTGACTGCTGTCGCGTCTGTCCATTCTATTACTGCTGCGGCTCGGTTACGCTACCGTTGCGATTCTTTGCGTGCTCCCAGGCCCACCCGACCCCAGAAGAGACTAAGATGCACAATTATTTCTACCTACCCCTGACAAGTCCCCCTCAACATTGTTGCTGCCTGTGTACACTAATCTTCATGTGACCACGCTCTCTCCTCCTCCTTCCTCTTCCTCCTCCCTTCTCCTCTGCCTAGCCTCCCGCTTCCTCCTAACGACATCACGAAGGAGAACCTCCACGTAGTGAAAGTAGGCTTTTCGAAACGCCTCTGACTCGCGCAGGACCCTGTTCTTCCTCTCCATCATCACGTTTTCCCCCAAATTCAATTTACCGGCTCCCTCCACCCTCTCACACCACCCTCCATCCCTTCCTCCTTCCCTTCCTCCGTCCTGCCCATCCTCCTTTCCTGTTTCTCTCCTCGCTGGGCGGCCACTTTCGGAGAGACTGTGCGGTCGTTCTTTCAGTACCGGTGGGAGGGGAGGAAGAGAGGGAGGAATGTAGGGAGGGAGAGGTGTCTTGACCTTCTGGCTCGTGCCGGTCCGAAAGCCATTGTGACCCGTCCCTCTCTCTCCCCCTCCCTCCCCCCCTCCCACTCCTTTGCCTTCCCACAGGCTTCGCTTGGCTTCGGAGAAGAAGTCGGGGGAGGAAATGGCGCGGGAGAGCGGAAGACCCCACATGGGCATTGTCATTCCCGGACATGGAG
>NW_005803615.1:7462-7932 GCF_000240725.1 Microchloropsis gaditana
CGGCAGGGCAAGGGAGGAAGGACCTTCTGGAAAAGGAGAGAGCGGGTCTCAGCGCCAGCCTCCTCGTGCTTGTGGGCTGCCTGACGCGAGCGCCCCCCCTTGGGACGAGCCAGGACAATGCTTCCATTCCGCTGCTCACACTCTAGGGCCCGGTCCTGGCGGTCCCGGTGGCGACGTGTCTGCCCGGCTGCATCCACCCCTTCGTGTTGCAAGGAAGGGGAGGAGGAGGGGGAGGAGGACGGGGAGGAGGAGGAGGAGGAGGAGGAGAAAGGGGAGAGCGCCTCCTCCTCGCACATTTCCTCCTCCTTTCTGCCTTTCTCTCTCTTCTCCACCACCAGGGACGGTCCATGCCCCCCCCCTGCGTCGCTCCCTAAAGCGGAGTGACGAGGCTCCAAGTCCATCTCGAAAGGCCAGCTGTGACGGTCCTCTCCTTCCCCCGCCTCCTCCCGCCCGCACTCCCGCTCGCCCTC
>NW_005803615.1:7942-14376 GCF_000240725.1 Microchloropsis gaditana
AGGGAGGGAGGGAGGGAGTGCAGGTAGAATGGAAAAACATGCAAGAAAACGAGAAGATGTGCATCGTGAGAGCGTAGCTTCTATGTAGATACATGCTCGGAGCGTCTCCCTTGTCTTTTCTCCCTCCCTCCCCTTGCTCACTCCCCTTCCGCCCGGCTCCTCCTGCTTCCTCCCTTCCTCAGATCCATGGCCACGTCTTGGACGCAGACAAGACCGAACGCGATTTCGTGCTCAGGGAAAGGAAACTCCAGGTAAGTTGTTCCATTCTTTACTCTTTTGTGAACCGTCATCGCCTTTTGGCCCCTGTCATTTCCCCATGCGCCTCCGCACCACCCGTTCCCCCCATCATCCCTTCTCTCGTTTATCCTCGCCTCCTGCCTGCAGCTTGAGCAAAAACAGGAGTACAGCAAAGCCCTTCAATCAGATCGGAAGAGAGAGGCCAAGGAGAGAGCGGAGGCAGCCGCTGCCGCCGCCGTTGCAGTAGCCGCTCAACGGAAGAAAGAAAAGGATGAAGCACGCCGGGCCAGGAAGAAAGCTGCATTGGGCGCGGAGCCGAAGGAGGAGGCAGGGAAAAGCGTGTGCAGGATTGCTGTGCGCATGCCTGGATTGGATGGACAGAAAAAGCTTCACCGCGCCTTCCGAAGCGATGAGAGTCTGGAACAAGTATTCGATTGGATGGATGTGGAAGGGCTAGAACAATTGGAAGGGGCCAAGATGGTATTAGCAGGTAGAAGAGGGAAGGGGGGGAAAGGCTTGGCGTTTACGTATCCACAAGATTGTAAAATGTCTTTGGCCGACGCCGGGATCGGAGGGCAGGTGCTCCTGCTGGTCGAGAGCGGGCCGACGAGGGAAGGGGGAACAGGAAAAAAATAACGTTGGAAAGTCGAAAAAAGGAGATCAAAGTAGCATTAAAATTATTTACGTTTAGAACTGAGACTTGCTTGATGAAATATTCAGAGGCGTTCTCCACATCTTGCCCCTCTTCAGCAGCACGCATCCTGCGTTGATCCGCTAGACAGGAATGGACAGCATGTCTGCCATAGAAGTCAGTTCACGTAGGTTTTTACGTAGATACGAACGTCGCTGTTTTCCCAGTCATAGACTGACCCCGCCAAAGCCCTATTTGCCCCATAGCCTGGGCGTAATGACGCTTGAGACCCCCCAAAGGAAGGAATGCCGCCCTTTGTACTTTAATTATGGGGGGTATGTATCGGGGAGGTCATTGTCCTCTTGAGGGAGAGACGTCACATGCCAACATGATACACGCCTCATGGTCTCAGTTCCTTTACTACAGCCTTAAAAGCCATGTGGTCCGCATGGAGACTTTGGCCGGTGCTTGTGTACTTGACCTCTGTGTCGGTGGCGGGGCCGGCGGCGTTTCACATGCCTCGATTTCCCCGTGTGACTCACGAGGAAATTTGCCTCGGCGCGACAGCCACAACAAAAATGCCATGGCCTCATCCTCAAGACTATTATCAAGATATGCCGCTCCCGTTGTCTCTCGAAGCGTGGTGGACACATCCGGCAGATTTGCTCACAGACTGGTTTTTGCGGGCCTGGGAACATTTAGTATACCACCAAAATCCCCTGCGCGACGAGGAATGTCGTGCCTCCAGTTCATATGGCTGGAAGTATGTAACAAAAGGGGAAGAATCCCACGATATTGCTCGAGACCAGCTCCGAAGCCTCTCAAAAACGTTTCGACGAACAGGAACAGCGGCCGTACCAAGTGTGCATGAGACTCGACGTGTGTGTGACAGCTTATTGAAGTGGGCCCAAGGGAATGTAGATAACGCCGTATCTGTGATGGTATGGTGTCTAGGTCGCTTTTTATTCTTGCTCCGCTTTCATGTGCTTGATGTCCTGGGAGCCTTGATCACCAGGACCTTCGGGTTGCTCGTACTCGGCGCGACGGCCATCGCGGCAGGCGTGTTTCAATCCCTCTTTGAAACAGCGCAGACCGGGTGGATTTTGGCCATCATGTTTTTCCAATTACAACATCAGGCGGTCCTTTCTTCGCTTCTGGCAGTTTGGAATGTGAGCAAGGGCGCCAGTGTCGCCGTGGGGGGCTTTCTCCTGTCCCTGGTGCGGGACTGTCGGCATCGTGCAGTAAGACAATTGATAAAGACCGAGGATACGATCCTGACTGTCCTCGCTGGATCCATCAATGCGGCTTGGAACACGCTCTCGATCGGTAGCGCCAGTATGAAGAATGTGATTACACGAGGTTTTGCCCAAACGGGGCAGCAAAGCTGGCGTCTGATCTCGCTGATGGTGGATGTAGGGGTTAGAACGAAAGAGACCATGCGGTCCGTTGGATACAGCATACTAGGTGTCATTGGCGGGGGCCAGCGCGCACTTTTATTGGCAGCGATATATTTCACGAAAATAATCCGCCGTGCTCAGGGGTGTTCCCAGCACACCATTTCCCGCGCGGCGCATGTGCTTGCACCTTGTCTGTCTCTGGAGGGGGCGTTGGCCGGGGGGGTCCTGACAGCGTGGACAGAGCATGCTGTACCCTGGATTATCACGTGTGTCGCATGTGCCTTTGCCTGCATCATGTGGCACCGTGCGCACCGGGTGGGGGGGGCAACGACGGCCATGGGGCAGATACGACGGGAGTTTGTGTCGGCTTCTCTTCAAGAGGAGGAGCGTCAAAAGGAATCAGAGGGCCAGCGGCAAGATAGAGACACATCGAGGGTAGAGGAATCAGGATTCAGGGAATCCACGGCCAGCGTCAGAATTGAGGGCGCATGGCCTAAATCGCCGCACCAGAGGCAGGCGACACGAGGACCCTCCAGCCCGGCCAGCCCCTCCGATGGACGGAGAGTGCACGCGGGGCACGTGCGGGAAAGGAAGGGAGAGCAGGAAGAGACCGAGCGGGGTGCTTGGAGTCGTCGTCGCTGGACGCGTGGCTGTGGGACGGTGGTTTCTGCTCAGGCCTCAGGCAAGGCACAAGGCGTGAAGTCCACCGAATGGCCGGCGCACGAGGTGCGAGCCCCGGCGGCCCGAGACAAGGCAAGCCAAGAAAAAAGCAAAGCTCCCTTCCTATCGACCCTTCGTCCATCACCTTCCCCCTCATCGCCGAAGTCGCCTGGCTTTCTGCCAGCCGGTATCGTGCTCCCTTTTATATGCGGTGTGTGGGAAATGGAGCATCCAGATTTAGCTGCCGTACGTGTCAGTTTGGGGGAAGGAGCCTGGGAGGAGTTTATCGCCCGCTACCGGAAAGACTTTGCAGACCGTGGGCTTGGCAAGGAAAGAGCAGGGAGGCATGTGAATCGACTATCTGACGGACGTTGCAGTCTATCGGAAGACGAGATTGAGTACCTCCTACAGCCCCCTTTCGCAGGTATAAGCATCGAAGACTTTGTGAGGTTCTATGAATGCGTGGAGAGGGCACACGTGGCGTTGGAATCGAGGAGGAGAGCGTTGACGAATGCGGGGAAGGAAGAGGAGAAGGAGGAGAAGGAGGAGAAGGAGGAGAAGGAGGAGAAGGAGGAGAAGGAGGAGAAGGAGGAGGGAGCCACGATTGGAGGGGATGAGATCGGAAATGGTGCGTTACTGACATGAAGATGATGACTGACACTGCATACCAGGTGTTCCTACTCTTGTCCTTGAAAAGAAATAGTCTGTGAACTGAAATGAATGCGCAAAGACATAAAGAGATTGCATTCTCGTTCATCAATCAAGCATCCTGCGTCCTCCATTTTCCTCGACCTATCCTGGCCAAGCATTTTCTTAAACATCTCCCTTCAGGCCCTTTGTACCAGCATGTCGAAATCGTAAAGCCTCGTCGTAGTGCCCGCAAGTCAGGCAAAAGGTCTGCGTGGGCGCACCCAAAGCGAAGCGGCAGGCAGGACACGGGTCATCCGCATTCTGCGATTTCCCTGGAACTTCCAAGCGCCTTTCTGGACGCACCTCCTTCAGTGCTCTGGCATCCTCGCGCCTCCCGAATACCTCCTCAAAGACAAGGAAATAGGCCAGGTGTTCTTTGTCTCGGAGGGTGACGGCATAGGCGGCCAGCACCCGCTCCTTCTCCCGATCGAATTCCTCGTCTTTGATCCGCGAATCGAAATACCCTGGTCGAGGAGGCGTGGCCCAGGGAGCCGCTCCGAGCAGGGTTGTCCCACACCCGACTTCTTGTGGATCTTTCCGTCGGGAGGATGACAAGAGCTCTGGAAAGGCGCGACGCAACGGGAGCTTGCCCGTTACCACCCCGTCCTCCAGAGGTGCGGTGGGGGCGACGCGCAAGGCAAAGGGACCGATGCAGTCTGCTTTCTGGAGATGCTGCAGACAAAAGTCAACGAAGGGCTTGTAAAGGTACGGAGACGTGACCCGCATTCCCAGGGCTGCCCCTACTTGAATGCTGTCAAAATGCATGCGCGCGACCATAGTGGCGCGTTGCTCTGACCAGGCCTTTGCATCGTACCGATGCGTGAACCGGTACCCACCCATCAGCTCGTCGGCTGCGTCTCCTGTCAAGACATATGTGAAGCCCAACGAAGCTGCGTGGCGCAAGGCGTGCGTAGCGCAGACTGAGTTTCTTAGCGCCATCCCATCAAACGACTGAATGCTTTCGACCAAGAAGGGCATATCTTTCTCCAAAAGCTCGGCCAATGTAGGACGCAATATGACATGGTCGATATCAGAATAAAGATTGGGGATTTCTTCGGCCCAGGGCGCGTCATTGGCAGGAGTATCTTGCACAAGCACGGTAATTGCATGTCGTACTCCCAACAAGGAGGCTGCTAGATGGAGGGAGATAGACGAATCTACTCCTCCCGAGAAAAGAACGATGCATTTTTTGGGGTCACACAGCTTTTCGAACTCATTTTCTGCAATATCATGGACTGCTTCATGAAGGAGCTGACGGACCTGCTTTCCAGTGGCTGTTTTGTTGTCATTCCCGGACATGGAGTGGAAGGGTGCGTTTACCTGCACTTGACCACGTCAAGACTTTGCTCGGACGATGATGATCTCCGTATCAGTAGGAAAATTCAAGAACTTCTGATTCTGCCCTGTAATTTGCCTGGTGAACAATAATATTGGTCAGATCTGTACCTAAAAAAAAAGCGGAAAATAAGTTCCGGGAGGTCAAAACTTCAACAGTACGTGGTCGCTGTAAAAGCTTCATTTCTTTGTTCCCCTTCTCCCAATAACACGGAACATGTCCCTTTGCTAAGTCACATATCTATTATGAAAACAAATTCAGACGCTTTTGATGATTTAATTGATAATCGCATGCTCTCTATCGACCACCCCGCGACCTCCGTGCTGCTTGAACGAGTTCTTGCATCGAATGCCATCAAAGAATACGACACTGCAGCAATAATCTCTCGCCTTACATCGTCTCCTCCGATCAGCCTCGATGAAGTCAACTACCAAGATGAGCAAGGTCGAAGTCCTTTGGGAGTTGCCGTCACAAGAGAAGGACAATCGGACCTTGTGAAGGCTTTGGTCGAGGAAGGGAATGCTAGCCTGGGCCTGCGAGACGCTCGTCTTCGGACACCTTTATTGCTCGCTTCTGAGTTCAACCAGACTTCCAATGTCTTATATCTGCTAAAAAAGCTCCAGGCGCAAAATAATAAATGGCGTTTGGCCGACGAACGCGATTGCTTTCGCAGGGGGCCTTTGCATTATATGTGTAAGCATTGGAACGTGGAAGGAGTACAAGCTCTCGTTTCCGTCGCGAGAGCGCAAGCTAGCGATGTTCAGAATCCAGAAAATGGAAATTCAAGCAGTGTGCTATCACTGCTTGTGAACGAGAAAACTAGCAGTGGAGAAACGCCGCTTTTTTGGCTCGCGCAATCCATTGCTGATACCAATAAGAAATCGGAAGAGAAGAGGTTCGAACGGGCCGAAGCCCACGACCACACGGACGAGGCAGTCGCACATTGCCACGACGACAAGGCAAGCACGAATGATATTTTGGAAATTGCGCGGCTCCTTGTCGGAGCAGGAGCGGAGCCAAGGGCTGGAAATGCCTTGGGCCAATCACCGGCGACATTGGTCAATCAAATGAGGGCAAGGGCAAAGGAGGGGAGGGTGGAGGAATTGAAAGAGGGCCTTCAGGCGCTGTTTTTGGCAGCCGAAGGAAAATGCGAGGATGAAGAGGCGTGGGAGGTGAAAAAGGAGGACGTAAGGGGGGCTTCAGGAGTTGCTGTCGAGGCTTCCCGGGACAGTCCTACGGGATCCTCCTCTACCCTGCCCGGTGTCTCTCAGGGGCCTCAACCATGCAGCAATTCCTTGGCGTCCTTGCCCGCACGCCGAGAGGGGTCGTCGGCCACGCTTTCTCCAGGAGGCGTGGGGTTGGTAAGGGCTTTGGGTGGGCAGACGAACGGAAGGCAGGGAGTCGCAGGGGGAGGCCGGGGCCCTGGCGGGGCGGTGGGGAAAAAGCTCAAGATCAAAATGAGGGCACCCACAGGGGAACAGGA
>NW_005803615.1:14386-17533 GCF_000240725.1 Microchloropsis gaditana
TCTGTCCCCTCCCCTTTCTCTTTTTCCTCTCTGTCCTTTTCCGTCTTCCGCCCTTTGAGTCTTGCCTTGTCCTGGTGCTCTCTTTCTTCTTCGCGTAACCTTCCTCACTGTGACACCACCTTGTGCTTCATCGGTTTTCGTCACATTTCACCACAATATACGCATATCGCCCCTTTCTTTTCCCCCCTCCCTCTTCCCTCTCCCCGTCTGGTAGCAATTTTCCATCGTTATCGCAGGCCTCGACAATATCAAAGCCCGCATCTGGCTCAACAGCACCCTCTTCTCCCTCGCCGAGAGGTCCGAAAGCAGCGAAAAAGACGACTCGGTTCCCCCCTACGACCTCGCCACCGTCATCCCCCTGGTCGACGGCGGCACCGAGGGTTTCCAGGGCCAGGCCCGCGTCATCCTCCCCGGACTGACCGCCTGCTTCCACTGCACCCTCGACCTCTTCCCCCCCGCCCAATCCTTCCAACTCTGCACCTTGGCGGACACGCCACGGCAACCGGAGCATTGCGTCGCCTACGCCCAGATATTGCTCTGGCCGGAGGCACACCCAGAGGGCACGGTGTTGGATCCGGATATCCCCGAGCACGTGGCATGGGTGTGGGGGAAGGCGAAGGAGCGCGCGCGGCAGTTTGGCATCGAAGGGATCACCTACCGGTTGACCTTGGGTGTGATCAAGAACATCATCCCCGCCGTTGCCAGCACCAATGCGGTGGTGGCCGCGGTCAGTGTCAACGAGGCCATCAAAATTTTGACCTTCATGTCCCAGGTGCGGGGTGCTATGCTCCCTTCCCTCCCTCTTTCCTTTTTTGTCTATCGCTCCCTCTCTCTCTCTTCCCCAGGCCTACAGGCCGCTCAATGCTTTGGACTTCTTTCTTCTCCTCCTCTGCCCCCACCCCACAGGTCATGAACAATTACATGATGTATCAAGGACCCGAAGGCATCTACACATACACGACCGCACATCAGCGCAAGGAAGACTGTTTAGTGTGCGGCTCGCGCGAGACCCATCTCTCGATCGCCCCCACCCTTCTCCTCTCCGACGTCCTCCACCTCCTCAAGTCAAACGCATCCCTCCAACTCACCGCTCCCTCCCTAACGTGCGGAAATAAAGTCCTTTACATGCAAAGACCACCTGCCCTCGAAGCGGCGACAAGAGAAAACCTTTCCAAGAAGATTAGCGAGCTTCTTCCCCTGTCTGGGGAGGCGTTAAGCGTCACCGATCCGAGCGTCAATCAGCCGGTGACGGTGATCTTGAAATACGAGTAGTGCAAATGTATGAAATATGGGGATCACGAGTCTAAATTCAGATTGATACAGCAAGTACAATCATTCTCTCCCTTTTGCATCAAAAATATATTACATGTCCAGCTTAATTAGAGTTAGTGTAGGTTTAGGGCTAGGGTCGGGGTTGTTGCTAGATCCAGCGAGTCGGTAAGCCTCAGCCTGGTAATGCTCATGACAAGGCACAGGGATGACAAGATATGTACCACTGGGGTGAGTGGGTATTACCATATAAACGAAACGGCATTACATTCGATTTTAAACGAAGGCACGAAATACAGAAAGCAAAATAAACGTCCAAGGGCAAAACAGTCAGCATCATCAGTCATGGACACATAATCAACGACTTCTCTTACAGAAAGAAATGTTTCATATTGCTCGCTTTGTCACAGACTTCTCATCCGTTTTGGTGATACCGACGTACGCGACAAAGTACATGGTAGTCATAGATTTTAGATCCCACTTAATTCTCAGGCTCTCAGTCGAGGATTCTCGTTCTCCTTGATAAACACTGTTGGCTGTCTATCTCTCAGACATTGACATCAGCTTTTAAAGAATCAAGCGCAATGCACAGGTCTACGATGATTCATTCCCTTCTGCGTCGCGTGGCAAAAAGAAAGGGGGGAGGTGTACAAGTCATATGGGCCGAGTCGACGAGACGAAGCATCCCTGCCCACCGTCCTGCGTATCGCCCCATACCCACCACTGGAGTCCATCTTTTCATGAAAGCAGACAAAAACCAATCATGTTACACTTGCGAAGTCGATTCAGCACTCTAGTTCTTTCTCTCGTATCCGAAGCAAGACACAGGGGACCGAAAACAGGAAGAGACCGCGTGATATCATCAGATACTTTGTGGACGGAGACGGGGGATGGGGCTCACACGGAGGAGCATTAGTGGAACAAATGTCACACAAAGCACTCCATTCACATACATTAGACAAAATGTCTGCCATCGGCGCTTTGGACCCAAGGTTTTCAGGTTTTCGATGGCCGTACTTACGCTTCTGGCCACCTCCCCCCATGCCTGTGCCGGGAGCGTCGTAGGGGGTGCCCGGAGACTGGGTAGGTCATAGCCTGTCTTTCCCATCCATCTTCCTTTCCACAATCCTTGTATAACAGGCTCCTCGTTTCCATTCACAGGTATCCAGCTACCGCGTCTTGGATCCAGCACCCTTCAAACGCCACCGTCACTACCCTGTGCACCCGCCCCTCAACCTCCTCCCTCGCTGCTCCTCAGCCGCCGAGGGGGAGGGGGAAAGAAAGAGGGCTTGACAAGCATCATGTAAGCTTGCATCAGCAAATCTACCTGTGTAAATTTTTTCCTCGTCTCGGATTCGTGTGCGTGTGTGTGTATGTCCCTAAACTTTCCTGTCCTTCTCATCGTTCCCTCCCTTCCTCTCCCCACGCTCCCTCCATCCCGCCGTATTTTTATTCAAACCTCCGCCGTCAGTTTTTCCGGGCTCGGCGGCTTTCTCAAACGCGTCGTCTCTACCCTCCTGGCTCCCCTTGCCGGGTCTTCCCCTCCCTCTTTCACCTCCACCTTCGAGAAGGAATTTGGGACGGCCCATGTCCCTTTCCTCGAAGCCCCCTCCCTCCCACTCGCCTTGGCGCAGGCTCGTGCCTCTTGCCGCTTCCTCATCGTGTACCTGCCGTCTTCCTCCCCCCGGGACGAAAAGCGTCACAAAGCTTTTTGCAGGACCTTGACTGCGCCCTCCCTCCATCGCTTCGCGGCTGCCGCCTTTGTCTTGTGGGCGCCCCCCCCCACCTCCGCACCCTACAGGACCGCCGGGAAGGAATTGAAAGCCCGGCATTTCCCCTACTTGGCGGTGGTGCATGGAGGGAAAAAGGGAGGGAGGG
>NW_005803615.1:17701-23268 GCF_000240725.1 Microchloropsis gaditana
GGGGAGCGTGCAGAAAGGGAGAAATGATGGAGGCATGTGTGCCTCACAAGGAGGAAGGAAAAACATGAGAGGCGAAGGATGAGAAAAAGGAGGATAGCAATGTACCGAGGAGCGCGCAGAAAGGGAGAGATGATGGAGGCATGTACGCCTCCGGGGTTATATCGCAGAGGGAAAGGGAAAAGAGAGGCAAGGCACGGGCCTACCTTCCGCAAATCGCAATTCAATTGACCGGGGAAGCGAAGGGAGCAAGTGGTCCCACACATGGCGGCGGAGACGAGGTGGTTGAGATCACCGTAGGTGGGGTTGACCAATTTGAGCGTGCGCAAGCAAATGTTGTAAAGTGCCTGGGCGGAATAAGGAGGGAAGGAGGTAAGGAGAAGGGACCTGTAAGAAGGGCAGAACCGCGAGCGAGCCTGCCAAATGTTAGGTTGAGGACCCAGCCGGGGAAGGGGGGTGCTCACCTCGTTGTCAAGAATGAAGCATTGGTCAGCGTTTTCGACGAGCTGGTGCACGGAAAGCATGGCGTTGTAAGGCTCCACCACCGTGTCAGAGACCTAGGAAGAAAAGAAAAAAAAGATGTAAAGAGAGGAAGGGAGGGACGCGAGAGACATGTCAAGGGAAGAAAAGAAAGGCGGAGAAGAGCAGTGCAGCTAAAGGGCCCTGGCGCTGCTCCCTGTCTTCTCTCACCCTCCCTTCTGTCTCTTCCCTTACGCCTCCTGTCCCCCTGCATGTGTCGTCCCTCCCAGAGAGTCACCTTGGCTGAAGGAATGACAGCGTACGAGCTTAAGATCCGGTCGGGGAATTCCTCCTTCACTTTGGACATGAGGAGGGTGCCCAGGCCCGACCCGGTCCCCCCCCCCAGCGAGTGCGTCATTTGAAACCCTTGCAGGCAGTCGCAGCTTTCTACCTCTTTCCGCAAGGCGTCTAACACCGTGTCCAGGAGCTCAGCGCCTTCCGTGTAATGCCCTTTAGCCCAGTTGTTACCGGCCCCGGACTGGCCATAGATAAAGTTGTCTGTGAGCAGTGATGGGTTGTGGAATGGAGAAATGGAGGGAGCTTAAGCGCTTTGGAGCCTTTGTAAGCAGGTCTCGCGCACAACCGTCGGCCTTTTCCCGCAATTTCGGAGTCGGTTCCACTCCCCGTCTTCCTTCTGAGGTTCTCGGAATCCCCCGCATTTGCCTTCAGATGTTGCTCTACGGGCGACGCGTGTTGTCTTTAAACCCGCAATTTTATTCGTGATATATTCGTGACTTGCTCGTCTCATTCCGATTCAATGTCTCACCTGGCCTGAAGAGGCCCCCGTAAGCGCTAGACCTCGCTGAGTCCATAGTCCCAGGCTCCAGATCAATCAACAACGCACGCGGCACATAGCGTCCACTGTTGGCTTCGCGGTAGTACACGTCGATGCGTTCAAGCTGAGTGGCGGATTCTCCTTTATAGGAACCATCGGGTTGGATGCCGTGCTCCGCTGAGATGACCTCCCAAAACTTGCAGCCGATTTGATTGCCGCACTGCCCGGCTTGAATGTGAAGGATCTCGCGCATACTTCAATTAGATTTCAAGCGACACTGTTACAAGTATTGTGTAAAGTATGTCTCTGAATGACGCTTGTGCCCTCAAATGTAATATAAATTGCGCGGACAAGCGTGGTAGGAACAAGGGGGTTGGAGACTTAAGGAGAGCGCCGACGTCTCGGGGATGGTAACGGTCGCGTGACGGTGTAACGGTTCCTGATGGAGGAATTTGAGGACTTGTCTATCTTTTAATAGGCTATTATCTGTCAAAGCGTGGTCATTAATGCTTAATTAATATTTTTATTGGTCACAATATTAATTTAGTCTCGACTCTTCTCCGTTGCATCAGAAACTCTCCTGCTTTCGTGATATTTTAATCGAAAATATTCTGGCAAATCAGGGCGCTTTGAACCATTTGTACACATATGTTATACTATCGGCGTCTCCAAGTTTTCTGACCGCATGCATTGTTGTAGAGATCGCACAAATTATATTGAGCTCACCTCCGTCTCTTTTCCTTTTCAAAGCGAGCCATCATACCTGAGGCAGTCATCTACAAAATTGATTCGTGATAAAGATATCAAGGTCAAATCATTATACTTTAGAAATAATCCAAAAGCAATGAAATGTCAAATAAATAGATGAAAATGCATCCTTTATTTCTTTTGCATTCAACACTGACTTTTCATCACCGCTGTACATTTCGTGACCTAGATGGTTTTGTTACCGAGATGTGACATATCTGCCCTTCAACCTGGTCACCCGTTTTTGTCAGTCACGTCCTGTGTATCAAATGCCTGTAGAAACGATGCTACCTGGTAGGTGGAGAAGCCCACAAGAGCTGGTATTACTTGTACGAAATCACGGTACTTCCCCGCAATCAACACCAGCAAAATGACCATAGCGAACCGAGCTTGGCCCACCCCTGCTCCTGGCCCGGCAGTGCCCATCGCTTCCACCGTGCGCCCTAACAAAGTGATGTACCCGAAGCCCAACACAGCCCCCAAACCATACGACACGGAAGTCTGCAGGGAGAAAGCGGCCCAGCACAGTGCCAGTCCTATTGCTGAGAGCCAAATGCTGTCAAAGAGGAGCTGAAATTTGCGCACTGCGTACGGTTTCCCTCGGGAGATGGCTTCTTTCTTCCGCGCCTCTTCATCCGCGAACGCACGCTTGGACATGCGCGTCATTTTTTTGGGGATCCCGATCTCGCTTATGTTCACCTCTCCCCCCACTTGACTGTAGGCTTCATAGATGGCCCTGCGAGTCGACTGTCGGAGGGCCCGTTTGGCCGCGTCGGCCTTCTCCCGTTCTTCGTCGCTGGCCAACAAGATTTCCTCCGCAATCTCGTTCTGCATCGCTAGGATTCGCTGGCGGCGTAAGGCTTCTGCGTCCCGATTGGAGGAGGAAGGAGGTGGTGGAGGGGAAGAAGGACTGGTAGAGTCGGTGGCACGAAGGGAAGGGAGACGGCTGAAGTGTTTCCACGCTTGAAAGCGTTGTGGGGATGCAACGGCTAAGGTCGATGAGGAGCATGCTATGGATTGGTGGTCGCGTCTTGGGGGCACGTGCTGATGCTGCTGATGCCCCTGACCGCGACACAATCCAAAAGCAATCGCCGAGGGACATGGGTGTGTAAAAATGGCCTGCGGGCACGAACACAGCATTAGCGACTCGCAATTTGTTGAGGAGCATGCGTGAGCGTTCAAGTTTTGAATCAACCTCCGACTAACAGGGTTGTGCTTGTACACACACCGCTAAATCATCGCCATCAGATGGTTCCGACCATCGTGAACTACGTGGGATTCCGCTCGGCAGTCAAGACAGAAAACAACGAGAGAATCGCAAAGGGAAATGATGCCTCTATCCTCTTTATACGATCCACATTCAATGACTACGAAGCACGCTACCTAAAAGCCTTTCCCTCTAAGGCACCTTACCTTGGTGGTGGGAGGGAACATGTTGAAGAAGCACAGCAACGTCGCTGTCACGGCCTGGCCCCTCCATCTCAAGCTGTCACGGCATAAGTATATCCTATGCTTTTCTTTCCTCGTCATCATCAATCACTGTTGGGTTTTGTATTTGTAAATATGGAAGGGAAAGGCATGGTTAATAGGATACTTCGCGAAGCGAGATATGTAGCAGGGGGCAGCATGCGAGGCATGCGCAATTACTACGGACAATTCATGTTGATGAACGATATATAACACTCAAGATTTCATGGCATATTTGTGTACCACGCGCGAACTATGCGCTTTGCGGGGTTGAAGGATGTTGATGCGGGTTATAAAAATCAAGTAAAAGCCTCTTTCTTATCCTGTAGGACGTGGAGAAAAACAAAACCGCTTCATTTATTTACGGACTCCGACATCTACCACTTCTAAGAACGCTTGACGCGCGACGTACAAGTCGTCCAAGCCGTCATATTCGAGTGTGTTTGGTTTTCTTCATGCCTTATGACATGAGCAGCCTGCTCTGTCTGTCTCATCGCGGATGTGCGGCGATCAGCCAACTTTGACGTGAACGAAAAGAATTGAGGCACCGAGGCATCGATGTGCCGTAAAAAGTCGCAAACGACACCAACAGCAAAAATATGACACCAACTGTGGCATACTATGTGCATGCACCGCTAGAAGACGCATGTAGTCGTGAAAAAGCGCCAGGGGGGGCCGTAGCGCCATCTGTGCGTCCATCACTGCTAGGAAGTATGCGTTCCTCCTCCGTCCTATATCGACTTGTCCATCTCAATGTCTGTTGTGCCGTCTTTTCAGTGATGAGGTATCGTGTATGCCTTTTTTACTCCCTCACCCTAACATTCGGCGTGAGTCTGGTTGATTGCGGTTCCTGGTGTAAAGCTTTAATGACCTCTTTTAACCTCCCTCCCATTCCTCCAGGCACGAATATTTCCTGTCGTAGTCACTTGCGTTGCTCCTTACACCTCGATATTTTGTCACAACTTTTCTACAGAATGAAAAGGAAGATGGACATGGAAATCACCACTGTTGCCAAGCCGAGCAATGATTACACAGCCACCAGCATGCACGTGGGCAGCGAAGCTGTCGGGGAGACTGCTGCCGGTAACACTCAGAGGGAAGGAAGTAGCCTCCCGACGATGCCCATCATTGATCCCTCTTCCGGACAAGCAACGCACGCAAAGTGTGAATCAATGTCGCAATGTAGGATGGGCGACAAGAATGAAAGCCGGCAGGCGGAGGGTGAAAGGGCGAGGGAGAGCGAGGAGGGTGCCTGCGATGACGGCATGACCGACATGGACAACCTCTTGCTCCGTCCCAGTCCTTTCGCGGCGGACTCAGGCTCGTTGGCTTTGGGGGAATTCGAGGCCGGGGCGGATCTGAAGGAGATGCTTGCTGAGGTGAGGCCTAAAGGGAGGCTTCGAGGCATACATTGAAGTGCCCCCGAGGGGGGCCCGGGGGAAAGTGATATCAGTATAAATGCGGCCCTTTAGTCACACAATTGTGAGAAAAATGGTATTGCTGTTGACCGCCCCAGGCGTCCTGGTTCAGATTTTTCCTTCCTCCCTCCCCTTCCTCCCTCCCTTCCTCCCTCCCTCCCTTCCTCTCACCCTCCCCTTTCCTCCTCACTTCATACCACCTTAGGCGCGCGTGCTTGTCGTGGGGGCTGGAGGGCTGGGGTGTGAGATATTGAAGAATTTGGCCTTGTCCGGAGTGAAGGATATAGACCTCATCGACCTGGACACGGTCGAGCTCTCCAATTTGAACCGGCAGTTTCTTTTCCGGGAAAAAGGTACCCGGATCTACCTTGTTAAGAGGCTGTCCCCCGAGGGCATCACGTGGTTCCTGGCCTCTCTTCTTCCCATGCTCATCACCTCGTTTGTCTTTATTCAATCTCCCGACCCCTCGGTCACCCGCAGACATAGGTCAACCCAAAGCTGTGGTAGCGGCCAAGTTCATCATGGAACGAGTCCCGGGGGTCAGGGTGCGCCCGCATCATGGAAAAATTCAGGACAAGGACGCAGCATTCTACAAGGTACAGCCCTCCCTCCCTCCCTCCTTCCCTTCCTGCTTCCCTCCCTCC
>NW_005803615.1:23278-23472 GCF_000240725.1 Microchloropsis gaditana
CCAAGAGGCGGAAAGGCAGGTGAAGGCTTTGAAGGAGGCGCATGCCCGAAGGGTGGCGGCAGAGAACCAATCTCAACGGAAACGGAAAGGGGGGAGAAGTGGAGGGGTGATGATGAAGAGGAGAGGAGGGGCGGGGACGGTGGCATCGGTCTTCTCGATGGAGGACGATGAGGACGAGGAGGGAGACGAGGAAG
>NW_005803615.1:23482-23796 GCF_000240725.1 Microchloropsis gaditana
CACGTTGGGCGAGCGAGGGTGAGAAAGATGTGGAGCATGGCGAGGAAAGGATGACGGAGGAGATGGAAGCCAAAATACGCGCCTTGGCTGCATGGAAAGTGAAAAATCCGGAGCGGGGATCCCAGTTGGAGGAGGAGCGGCGAGGACAGCCCGGGTGGGAATTTTTGGGGGCGAGAGAGGACAGGAAGGAGGGAGGGAAGGAGGGAGGGAAAAAATGGGAGTTGGCCCGGCGCTTTTATGAGGAGGTGTTGGAAGAGGTACGGGTGAAGGAACAGGTCCGTCTGGTGGCCTCGGGGGAGGACGAGGGCGGGGGG
>NW_005803615.1:23806-26910 GCF_000240725.1 Microchloropsis gaditana
GAAAAGGATTCAAACGCTGGAGAAGAAGATCCGGGAGGCGGCCCGTCTGAAGGCCTTGGCGGAGGGCGGGAAGGAGGGCGGGAAGGAGGTGGAGCTCTTCCAGGAGCGGGCCTTGTACTACGAGGAGTTGGCGGAAAAAGAAGGGAAGGGACAGAGCGAAGGGGAGGCGATCCGTGCCATTGAAGCCGAGAATCGCCGGGCAGCGGGCGGGGTGGAAGACGGTGGGACCTGGGAACACCGAAAACGTGCGAAGGAGATGCTCCAGACGGCCGAGGACGCCTTGCACGTGACGCTGGCCTCCAAGGGGCGACACCACGTGGCGCAATACCTCCCTGCCGGGGAGATGGAACGGCTCTTGCAGTCGGCGGGGAAAGGCGGGGCAGGGAAGGGAGGGGACGAAGGAGACTTTGCGGCCAACCGGCTGGAGGCGGAGACCAATGTGGGCATGCAGCTGTTGAAG
Organism: Microchloropsis gaditana; assembly: GCF_000240725.1. Lineage (NCBI taxonomy): Eukaryota > Eustigmatophyceae > Eustigmatales > Monodopsidaceae > Microchloropsis > Microchloropsis gaditana. Next base: position 24,267 of record NW_005803615.1, read on the forward strand.
AAGCAGGGATGGAACGAAGGTCAGGGGCTGGGAGCTGAGGGGAAGACAGGTGTGAAGGCGCCAGTGAACATGCAGACGACAGGAGGGGAGGGAGTCGGCGTGGGGGGCGGTGGTGAAGAGGAGGCCGGGGAGGAAGGAGGCGACGATTTCGAGAATTACAGACGGCGGATGATGCTTGCCTACCGTTTCCGACCGAACCCTTTGAACAATCCACGACGGGCATACTATTAACGGTAACTATTCACGTAAAAGCTGGTGGAAAAGAATGAAGCGAGTTGGAATGTCGAGTCTGGACACCAGTGTTAACATCTAAAAATTCATATCTGGTAACATGCAAACCGATGAGCCCCTACTTGACGGTGATAATTGAAGAGAAGGAAACTAACCATATAGGTCAGGTTGGGCCCGAGGCCCTGCCACTGCTCGTATCACTTATCGCATTCCTGGGTCGGTCCATATGGATATAGCACAGAATTTCGTCGGATACGTGCAGGCCACATTTCGCCAGTTGCTTCGATGTCGTCCTGATTTTTGGGGCACCTCGTGTCCCACGGTTTCGTAGGTCGGTCAATTCCATGTCAGCGGCCGAATGTGGCTGTGTCAGACTTTTCTCAAATAGATGCGAAGCCACTAAATAGAAGCGCCCAAAAACACGCTATTGAAGTGTGCACATGTTCAAATTAAATTTTTGTTCGGCAATATAAGTCGAAACAAAAGCTTTCACATACCCAGATTTTTGTCTTTTCCTTCAAAAGAAATATACATTCTGAAAAATTCATCCGTTCCAAGCCATTGTATCAAGCATTGTGACCCCTTTATCTCAGCACTTGTTACCTTTGTGCTTTCTAGTAACCTCCACTTCATCCCCTGAATGACCGAACGCGTAGGATGCGTGGTATGTCTTTGCCAAACACATACCATGGGCAGGTTAGAGCACACATGCACTGTGGAATCGATCTTCTTTACCTGAAAAATATGTAATTAATTTGATCCTCTTTTCTTCTCCTTTTTCTTGTTTCTTCTTTTCATAACTTTTTCTTTTTTTACCGGTTCTCCCTCGACTTTCGACGACAACGGAGGCCAGTACTCTTTATTTGCATGCAGAGTTTTCTGCGTCATTGGTTCTATATCGTGGTTTTGGGGGTTCTCGCACTTGTTTTCTTAAAGGATATCATTTCTTTCTTGTACACATCTTCTCGTTTGCTGCCGCATGTAAATTAATATACAAAGTGTGTATTTCGAAGCTGGATATGACCAAGATGAAAGAAATACAGCCCGACACAAACATCAAGCTTAAGAACAAAACGGAAGCAGGACATGGGAGACGAACAATGAAGAGGAAACGGAGAGGCATGATATATCATTTTGCACTGCACGCATCTATGTCGCCTCTTGTAGCGTGTAGCCATGACCGTAAATGTCCGCCTCTATCTCCTCCTCGTCTACCATCGCGTCCTGGAATAAGAGGAAAAAGGTACTCGTTCATAAATCGGGAACTGCGGTGCTATCCGGGGGAAAAGGGAGAGGGCTCAACGACTGGAAGCAAATGTGGCAGAAGGGAAGGAAAGAAAATACCGAGGGTACACGGGAAGTAGGGGAGCGAGCCTATCGGCGCATACCTGGTATTGCTGATATTCGGCAATGAGGTCCTGCAGGTTGGAGTCTGCCTCTGTAAACTCCAATTCCTCCATCCCTTCGCCCGTGTACCTGAAGGGGTAACAAGGAGCAAGAATAGGGATGCAGCGCATGAATATAAGTGATAGATTTCAGGGTCTTTTCCATTATCCCCACGGCACGGCTCTCCCCGGACTTGGCTTACGTCTCCATCCGTGCTTTTTCCTCCAAGTCCACCTCCTTACCAGTGCAAGAATGCCTTCCGAGAGAACATGAGCCCAAACTGGTCGGCAATGCGTTTCCAGACGCTTTGAATGGCCGTGTTGTTCCCGACAAAGGTGGCGGACATCTGGGCGAAGAAATGACCGGAGGGTGGAGACAATTACGATGACGAACGAAGAAGCTTTCACACAGGCGCCAAGAAGATGGATCAAATGCCGGAGAAGACCGGAGAACATCCATAAAAACCGGGGACACATCCACGCTTGGTGACCTCAGAGCAGGGATATAACGGCACGGGGGGGGGGGAAGATGGAGGGTAGAGAACGCACAGACCTTCATCCCCACGGGGGGCACATTGCAAATGGAGGCTTTGATGTTGTTGGGAATCCATTCGACAAAGGCAGCGCTGTTCTTGGAGACGGTTTGAGACATCTGCACGTCCATGTCGTGCGCGGAGATCTGGCCTCGGAACATGCACGCGCAGGTCAAATACCTGTCAAGAGGCAACCAGCGGGTACACATGGAGGGAAAAGGTGAAGATAAATCCGGTGGCGGAGAATGAGATCAGAAAGCTTTCAGCCTTCCTTGTTTTCAGAAAACAAAGGCACCCCCCCCCCCATCCTCCCTTGCCCTTTTGCTCATATCCTCACCGGCCGTGGCGGGGATCCGAGGCGCACATCATGTTCTTCGCGTCGAAGGCTTGCTGTGTGAGCTCTGCGACGGTCAGGGTGCGGTAGTCTTGGGAAGCAGAGCATGTCTGTCAAAAAAGCGGGTCCGGTGGCAGAGCGTGCAGGGATGAGTGACAGAG
>NW_005803615.1:27777-31165 GCF_000240725.1 Microchloropsis gaditana
TGCTGATGAAGAGAAGCTCGCCCATGGGCGCTTGAAAGGAGGAGGTGGCGTAGAGGGACCATCCGGACAAGGCACCCTCCCAGCTTTTCCCTCCCCCGCCCCCCGCCCCGACCCCAAAGAGAAGGCGCGCGAGGCGGAGGGTGCCGAGGACCAGGAGGGTGAGTTTGCAGCAGAGGATGAGAAAGACTTGCTGGGAGATGAAGCGGAAAGACAGCTGCTGGGAACGTGTCCGCAGGTAAGCCTGTCGCCGCAGGGCCCGGCCGGTGAGGAGGACGGAGGAGAGGAAGAGAAGGTACCAGCCGGCTAAAAGGAGGACGAGGAGGAAGGAGAGGAGGGCATAGACCCGGCGAAGGGAGGGGGGCAGGCCAGAGTCTTCGGTATTGATGCCGACGGAGGCAGGGGAAGAGGTGGTGGAGGAAGAGAGAGGGGGGCGGCTCTGGAAAAATTTGGAAGGGTAGCGGAGCACGCAGAGGAAGAGGGTGAGACAGAGGGAGAGGAGGTAGAGCGCGAGTTTCGGGAGGAAGAAATCCGAGAAGTAATCTCCGAGCGGGTGGTGCTTGGGAGGCCAAGGAAGGGCGGAGGAGGAGGAGGGACGGAGGGAGGGAGGGGCGGGAATAGGAGAGGGGTGAGGTTGGGCAAAGCTTTGCTGGTGCTGCCAAGGGTTGTGGGCGTCCGATGGGGAAGGGAAAGAGGCCGTATGTAGGGCGAGGTGGTTGGGAGGGAGGGATCGGGTAGGAGGGGAGAGGGCCAGGGCCCGGCGCCAGACCTCCTTGGAAGTCTCGTAGCAGCGGAGGCCATCGACGATGCAGACCCAGGCGAAGAGCATGGTAAGATACCCGGCAGCATTGGCCAGGTCGGCGAGGAAGAGGAGGAGGGAGGGCGGTCGGCCCCAGTAACCGAGGAGGAGGGCGAAGGGGTTCTGCCAGAGGAAAAGGGCCGGGAGGAGGACCAGGCCGACGTAATGCTGTTCGGGCAACCAGGTGCGAAGCCCGCCGGGCTTTTCTCGGCGCAGGCGTCGGTGCCACCGAAAAAGGCCGAGGAGGGTGAGGAGAAGGAGGGCGGCGCGGAGGAGGAAGAGGAGGTAGAGGTAGGAGAACCGGTCGTGATGGATGAGGTACCCAAGTTGAGGGGCGAAGCTGACGGCGGCGGGCCCGGCCACGACGATACTGAGTCGGTAGGAGGGGAAGCCCCTGTATTCCATGCCCGGCGCGTCGAAGACTACGGTCAGGAGGCGAGCGGCGAAGGACGTGGAGGAAGGGGGGAAGCCGGGCAGGTCCTCAAGCTGGCGGGAAGGGGCACGGGCCAGGGCCCTTTCCCTCCGTTCATGGGCGGCAAGGCGCCTCCTCCGCCCCTTCCTCCGCCCTCCCTCCGCCCCTTCCTCCCCCCAGGTCCACCCGACGGACGGCCCTTGGCAGAGAAGCCGCCAGCCCGACCCGTCTTGGAAGGGGACCTCCAGCTTGGCTGTGACCGAGAGTTCCCCCCCCTCGCTGCTGTCGTCGTCGTCCGTGTCCTCCGTGAGTTCTAGCGGGAAGCGGGGACGCGAGGAGGGACGCGGGAAAGAGGACGGCGTGGAGGCAGACAGGGTCGGGGAGGGAGGGGCAACGGAAAGGAGAGGGACCGGCGTTGGCGTCGTTAACAGTCTTTCCCTCGCCGGTGTTGGCTCCACGCGGCCCTCGAAAGGGGTCAAAGGCGCGCGGGCATTTACCAAAGCGTCCACGGCCAGGATGGTGGACCTCAGGGGGAGCCGAAACGGGGGCGAGTAGAGAGCGGTGTAGTTGGCATTGACCACCCGCACGCATCCATCGTGGATGTGGTCCTCCCCGTGGCAAGGCCCCACGGTTTCGCCCGTTGGGAACGCATACCCGGATGTGAAACGGTATTGGGGATGGGCGTCAATAAGGAGGGCGAGGGCGAGGGTCAGGTAGGGGAGAAAGAGGAGCAGCCAGATCCCACGTGCCGACAAGGATTCCAGGGCGGTCGCATTGTTTCGCACGACCACCGCGGCTTTGTCCAGGAGGGGTGATACGGGCGCCGTTGCATGGTCTTGGTGCTGAGGACAACCAGGCCCAGAGGCCCGCGACCGGCCACGTTCACCGTGTGCGAGCACGTCTCCGTTCCTTCCCGGGCTGCTTCCGCCACCCGATGACCCCTGGTAGCCAAGTTTCCGATAGTCCATCGCCTCTCTATTGTCCTCCAAGGAGCTCTCTGTCGGGAGGTACCTCTTTGGTGTTCCATTACCCGAAGGCATCGGCTTCCTTTTGGATCCCTGAGACAAAGGCGAACGCGAGGGGATCGAAAGGGCATGGACGAGGATCAAAGGCGGTACAAAGAGCAGAGGATACACGAATTCTCCCTTGTCATCCTCCATCATCCATCTTTTCATTTATTCGCTATGTTGGAGACCCAATATTCCTGGAACAAGTCACCGTACGTCGGGCATTCCGCCCAAAATCGTGCGAGCCCGCCAGACAACCCCGTGTCTTACCTGCCACCATGTCATCTGCCACATCTTGGTTTTGACAGAATATACGTCGTGAAGAGTGTTATGAGCTTTTTTTGTAAGGGTGCGTACAAATTTCGGTCCCAAATCGTTTCTAGGCAAAGTTGCAGTCGAACGCCGGCATGAGCAACGGTCGTTGGTCCACCACGCCACGTGCAATAGATAAAGCCCTCCTTTTAACGTCGTCCACGGGCAGAAAAAGAGGGAACCGACATGTTTCCTCTGGCCTATGCTGTCATGTGTGGACGGAAACGGGAGAATCAGAGCAGGAACATGGTGGCGGGTAGTTCCAGTTATACCTCTTCTCGCTCGCTCACTCCCTTTCTTTGCCGGGCCCCGTCTTGCCATTCTCGATGACCTCTGGCAGTACCCCCTCCCGTGCCCGACCCGGTTCTGCGTCCCTCTTCAGCACAACACAGGAGAATACCGGGCTTGGGAAGCTGTGAACCGCATGTACGGAGGCCCCACGCACGGGAGTGGGCCGGGACAGCCCTCCGACGGGCAGTACTCGCAGCAGCCATCATCAGGTACGACGACACCTGTGCATCAAACATCTTGTTTTCCCGCATCGCTGCACCCGAGCACCTAGGTAGACACACCATTCATGTTGATTTCCTTGCCACGGCGTGCAAGTTGCGGGCAGTTCAGTGCTCGCAGGACTGCGAGAGGGCGACTGACTCCCCATCGAATCCTCTCCTCTCTCTCTGCCCTCACGTATCCAAACACACGCCCCCGCAGCCTATTACCCTCCTCCACCCCCTTCCCATGGTTATTTATCTTATGGACAATACCAACCCGCGCCCCCGCCCCCGACGCACTTCCCTCCTCCGCAGCCTGACGTGACTTTCGCCGCCATGTATCCCTCCCAACAATACTACCCTCCATCTT
>NW_005803614.1:0-250 GCF_000240725.1 Microchloropsis gaditana
AGGGAGGGAGGGAGGGAGGGACGGGTAGCCGAGGAGGGGCGAGAGGGGAAGGCAGGGGGCCTTTCCAGGGAGTGTGGGTGGGCAAAGGGATGCTTCTCTGTGAGGATGGGGGGGGGAAGGCGTGGCTGGCGTGCATCGTGCGTGGTGAAATACTGCACACGTACAATGCGCGACAACATTTCAGCAGCAACACAACAACAACAACAACAACAACAACAACAACAATTGACGACAATATTTCACCACACCA
>NW_005803614.1:3022-5391 GCF_000240725.1 Microchloropsis gaditana
AAACAAAGTCTGGCTTCTCCTCCTCGCCCTCCACCCCTACCCCCTGCCTTTCCCCTTCCCCATCGTTCCTCCGGGAGGGTAAAGGAGGTACGACGGGCGGGGAGGGAGCGTGGCGAGTGGAGGGAAGGGACGAGGAGGAGGGAGGGGACGAGGAGGAGGGAAGGGAGGAGAGGGCAGCTTCAAAGCCCACACTCTCCACCGCCTCCACCAGAGCCTGTGAAGGCAAAGGGCATCAGAGCAACGCGGACCACATGTGCTGATGAGAGACGGCATCCAAGCAGGCATGCGTCTCTGCCTAATTTTCCCTTCTGCCCTCCACCAGGCCCCTCCTCACCCCTGCCCCCTCCTCCCTTCGTCCCGCCCGGTTCCACACACCTCCGTCACGTCGTGCTCCGCGTTCTGCAGCCAAACGCTTGCCAAGCCCTCCTCAAACGATACCAATGCGTGCTTCACATTGTGGGAGGCACGGAGGGCATTTTGCACGGTTGTTCCACAGTTTTTCATGCTGGTCAACGCCAGGGTCGAAAGACGAGGAAGGGAGGAAAAATGATGAGAGGCTTAATACGGATGTACGCACTGCTGACGGGTGTTTTTTGCATCTATTTTGATGCACGTAAAGTGCCCAAAAACATGAAAGCTGCAGTCGCTGGTCAATATTAGATGGAAAAAGAGGAGCTGCAAATTTGGACCCCCCCCGTCGGACACAACCCGACGGCAACATGCACTCACCACATCATGCCTCCCACCCGCAAAACCACATCCGGCCGTACAGTCGTCGAGATCTCCATGTCTGTTTGCGCATGTGACGGGTATTGGGATGGAAGGAATTATTTGTCTACGCATAACCGCGTTTCTGAAAATGAGCACATGGCACATGGGAGGGCCCGCCGGGACGAACGTTAGAGGGCAACAAGGAGAGAAAAAACTAAAACCACGTCGAACACTTTTTTATGTGCCCGGTTTGAAGAGTGACACCCTGTAGCCTCGCACGTATCGAGCAAGACCCTGCCAAGTGTCATCCATTGAGTCGTGCGAATCGATTTGGTGTCATTTTGGGGCTGTTTTTGACGAGCTCTCGGGGGCTCCACGCCGAACGGGCGATACGTAAAGTAAACTGAAGCCTTTCGAATCGCCTCGGCTGCGATAAACGAGCTGTGAAAGATGGCGAGCACGAGCATGGTCGACGGTAGGAAAGGATGCAAGCCCGCGGGCTCGATCATTTGGCCCCAAAAGCGCAGCGTATGCCTCATATTTTCGCTTCCTCTCATGCACCCGCTCGTCTTCCTCTCCCCTGATCCCAAAACCTCCCTGGCTGATTGACATTTTGTCTTTTGATTTCGGCACTCAAATCCCAACACGTTCCGAGGACCAGACTCAAAGTGTTCGTAAAGCACTCATCTTGCAGGTGTTACTGAGGCTCGAGAACGCTCCTCTTTTTATAAACAGGAGTGTCTTACTTAGGGAGGAGGTGAACGATCCCCGGTTTGGTTTTTTAAAATCTCTTCCCGTATCGATGTTTTTGTCTACACAAAGGGTCCAGATCCATGGGTAGCAGCAAGAAAAACGAGGGTAAGCACAAAAAGAAGGAAAAAGATGACCATGGGAAGCTTAAAAAAGACCGGAAACGGAGAAGGAGAGAGGAGGATGATGAGCGTGGGGAAAAGGTATGTAAAGCGGGCAGAACACGCGCTCAGAAAACGGGAGAGGGGGAACGAGGACGACAAATAAAAAGATGGGAAAGACGTGGCGAGATCTCATGGACTCGTTACAAGGCTGTAGTCCGAGGAGGAAATGAAAGAGAGGAAGGCTATTCGAGTGTGCTCATTAATTTCCTGTCCGACCCTACCGTTACGGTCAGCACGTGAGCAAGAAAAGCAAGCACAGGCACAAAAGAGACAAGGATTCAAAGCAATCGCGGAAAAGGGACAGGAAAAGGGAAGAAGAAAGGCTTCAGGGCCGTGATGAACCTCCTTCCCCCTCCTCTTCCTCCTCCTCCTCTTCCTCCTCCTCCTCCCCCATCTCCTCCTCCTCCTCCGTAATTCCCGTAGTGGAATCGCTGCGCGTCCTCCTCTTCCATCATCCGAACATGGTGGAGGAAGTGTTCTTGGTCCTGCGCGCTCTGGAAGATGGTGAGTGGCTTAAAGGGGAAGAAAGAGAGTGGAGATTTCTTTTGGTCCCAGGCACTTTCTCACCACGCCCTTGTTCCCTGCCTCTGTCGCGTTTGCGTCCAGGCCAAGGCGTAGCCCTGGATGGACTCCCCTCTGCAGACATGCGGCGACGACTGGGGGCACTCCTGGAGGTGAGGAGGGTGGGAGGGAGGGAAGGAGGGCGGGAAGGAGGAAAGGAATAGGTTTCCCGGCGTGCGCCAC
>NW_005803614.1:5401-30941 GCF_000240725.1 Microchloropsis gaditana
GCTGTTGCATGCGGTGGCCCATATCGAACTGAACGCGGTCGATCTACACTGGGACATCATCGCGCGCTTTACCGACACGCCGATGCCCTTGGGGTTTTACGATGACTGGGTGAAATCGGCGGACGAGGAATCCAAGCATTTCAGGCTGATCTGTGATTGCCTTGCAGAGATGGGCAGCCATTACGGCGCGCTTGACGCCCATGCCGGCATGTGGCGCGCGGCCGAAGACACCGCGCAGGATTTCATGGGCCGGCTGGCCGTCGTGCCCATGGTGCTGGAGGCGCGCGGTCTGGACGTGACCCCCGGCATGATCGAAATTTTCGAAAAGGCGGGCGCCGACGGGGCCGTCACGGCATTGCGCACGATCTATGCCGAGGAGGTGGGCCACGTCGCTTATGGCTCGAAATGGTTCCATTTCCTGTGCGGCCGTCACGAGCTTGATCCCAAGGAGGTGTTTCACGATCTGGTGCGACGCTATTTTCATGGTGCGCTCAAACCGCCCTTCAACGAGGAAAAACGCGCCGAAGCCGGCCTGCCGCCAGATTTTTACTGGCCACTCGCCGGAACATAGGCAAAGGTATAGGATGCGACGCTCCACAAGCCCTTAAAAATCGGCAATTTTTCGCCAATTTGGCGGGAAATTGCCTTGCGTCCGTGATGGGCCAGCCAAAAATCTTGCCCAACCAGAAACCTCTGTATACCCAACCCCTGACGGTGCCGCCGGTTAGACCGGGCCAGCAAAGGGACTTCCGCAGACGGGCATGGACAGGCCCGGCGGACAAATGTCAGAGCGCCGACCAGGGGAACGGTACAGGGGACAGGATTTCTTGCGAACACGATTGGCAATCAGATTTCATACCGTGCTCGAACGGTATTTTCCCGAACGCCGGGTTTTCCTGCGCTCCGACAACGACACACGCTTCATCCGTCTGAAACCGGAATCGCAACTGCTGGCCTTTATGGGCGGATCGGCGATTGTGGCATGGGCGATCATCGCAACGGCCATTCTGGTCATGGACTCGATCGGATCGGGCAATTTCCGCGACCAGGCCAAACGCGATCAGCGCACCTACGAATCCCGGCTGAACGCGCTTGAAAGTGAACGCGACAAGCGCGCCGAAGAGGCGTTGGCCGCCCAGAACCGCTTCAATTCCGCGCTCGAGCAAATCTCTGTCATGCAGACGCAGCTTCTGACGTCTGAAACCCGCCGCCACGAGTTGGAAACCGGGATCGAAGTGATCCAGTCTACCTTGCGCCGGGCCATGGGTGAACGCGACAGCGCTCGCGTCGAGGCCGAAACGCTTGCGCGGACGCTGGAAAACAACGGCGATACGGACCTGCCCGGCCAGAGCAACGGGTCGTCGGACGACGGAACCCTAGATTTCATGACGGCGGCACTGGCCGACACGGCCCGCCAACGTGACCAGATCGAAAAGGACGCGCAGGACGCTCTGTTGCAGGCCGATGAAATGGCGGCCCGCATCCAGCTTATGGAAGATCAGAACGAACAGATCTTCCGCCAGCTCGAAGAGGCGATGTCGATCTCGGTCGAGCCTTTGGACAAGATGTTCACGGCCGCCGGGCTGAATACAGACAACCTGATCAACAGCGTGCGCCGGGGCTATTCCGGCCAGGGCGGCCCGCTGATGCCGCTCAGCTTTTCCACCCGCGGCGAGGTGGCCTCGGCCGATACGCTGCGCGCGAATCGCCTCCTTGACCAGATGGACAAGCTGAACCTCTACCGCATCGCCGCCACGCGCGCGCCCTTTGCCATGCCGGTCAAGAATTCCTTCCGCTACACATCTGGCTTCGGCATGCGGTGGGGGCGGATGCATTCAGGCACTGATTTCGCGGCCCCCCACGGTACGCCGATCTATTCCACCGCCGATGGTGTCGTTGTTCACGCAGGCTGGCAATCGGGCTATGGACGGCTGGTCAAGATCCAGCACGAGTTCGGAATCGAGACGCGTTATGCCCATATGTCCAAAATCCGCGTGAAGAAGGGTCAAAGGGTCTCGCGCGGGGACCGGATCGGTGATATGGGGAACACTGGACGTTCCACGGGTACGCATTTACACTACGAGGTCCGCGTCGGCGGCAAGGCTGTCAATCCCATGATCTACATCAAGGCTGCTAACAATGTTTTCTAAAAGCAAAATCAACGAACCTGCGCCGAAGCCTGAAACCGCGGCCAAGCCATCCGCGCCGGAGCCTCGCAAGGACATCCCGCGCGCCGACACGGGCAGCGAATTCAAAGCCTCTGCCCCCAAGGCGAAACCGCCCGCGTCGGTCCTGTCCACGGATCTGCATGTGACAGGCAACCTGAAAAGCACCGGCGACATCCAGGTCGAGGGCACCGTCGAAGGCGACATCCGCGCCCACCTGCTGACCATCGGCGAGGGCGCCACCATCAAGGGCGAGGTGATCGCCGATGACGTGGTGATCAATGGCCGGATCGTGGGGCGTGTGCGCGGCCTGAAGGTGCGCCTGACATCAACGGCCCGCGTCGAAGGCGACATCATCCACAAGACCATCGCCATCGAATCCGGGGCGCATTTCGAAGGCTCGGTTCAGCGGCAGGACGATCCGCTTAACCCCGGTGGCGCGAAAAAGGCCCCTGCCCAGACGTCCGGTGGCGGCCAGTCCGCTGCGCAAAGTAGCGGTCAGTCACGCCCGCAACCGGCACAAAGCCAGGACGGTTAAGCCGTTCGCAAAATCCAAAGCTTGATAAAGCGCCCTGCCCCGGCAGCGGCGCTTTTGCTTTACAGCAGGTTGCAACAAAACGCAGACAAGCCCACTCGCCCCGGCCTCAAGCCTCCAGCTCGGCATCCCAGTAAAGAAAATCAAGCCAGCTTTCATGCAGGTGGTTCGGCGGGAATTTACGGCCCATGTTGCGCAATTGTTCGGCGGCCGGGGCACGGGGCGGTTTCCGCAGGTTCATCCCCGATCGCCGCAGGCTTTTGGAGCCTTTGCGCAGGTTACAAGGGCTACACGCCGCGACCACGTTTTCCCAACTGGTGATGCCCCCCCGCGCGCGGGGCACGACATGATCGAAGGTCAGCTCGCCCTTTGAGCCGCAATACTGGCACTGAAATTCATCGCGCAGAAAAAGATTGAAGCGCGTGAAGGCCACGCGCTTTTGGGGTTTGACATAATCTTTCAGAACAATCACCGACGGGATACGGATCACGGTCGATGGGCTGCTGACCGTGTTTTCATATTCGGCCACGATATCAACCCTGTCCAGATAGACAGCCTTGACCGCGTCCTGCCATGGCCAAAGCGACAGCGGATAATAGGACAAGGGCCGGTAATCCGCATTGAGCACCAGCGCCGGATGCTGACGCAGCGCCGCCGGCTCTCTGACGAAATCTGTTCTGAACTCTCCGTGCATGTTGTTTCGATCCCCCAACCGAAGCTACCAACCCGGCCCTGGGCAGGACGTGCCGCCCCATGCCTATCATCACTATATCTCGTGTTTGCCACCTGACAAGACCTGCCTGTCATGCCACATTTTGACAAAGTGCTACCGCGTGCAGATCACAGACATGTGACGAAAATTCAGGCACCGGGCCTGCCCCAGCCCAAACGACAAAAGGCCCGGTGAGCGCGTCACCGGGCCTTTCATCTTGATCCTCTCGGCGCTTTAAAGCGCGGCGTCGACGGCGCGGCGGGTCATGACGCCCACCAGATGCGCGCGATACGCGCCCGATCCGTGCAGGTCGGAAATCATGCCATCGGCAGGCGGGCTCATACCATCCAGCGCCGAGGCGGAAAAATCGCCGCTCAGCTTTTCCTCGGCCTCGGTCCAACGGAACACGCCCTCTTCCGACGCGCCGGTGACAGCCACCCGCACCCCGTCGGCGAACTTGGCCACAAAGACCCCCACCAGCGCAAAGCGCGAGGCGGGTTGCACGAACTTCATGTAACAGGCCTTTTCGGGGACTGGGAACTTTACCTCGGTGACGATCTCGCCCTCTTCCAGGGCGGTGGCGAACATGCCCTGGAAATAGTCATCCGCCGCGATGTCGCGCGTGTTGGTGACGATGACCGCGCCAGAGCCAAGCGCCGCCGACGGGTAGCAGGCCGACGGATCGTTATTGGCAAGGCTGCCCCCGATGGTGCCGCGGTTGCGCACCGCCGGGTCACCGATCTGCGCCGCAAGAGCGGCCAGAGCGGGATATTTGCCCGCGCCCGCCGCCACATCGGCATGGCAGGTGCCGCCACCGATACAGATGCGGCCCGCGTCGTCCTCGCAGATGCCCTTGATCTCGTCGATGCCCGTCAGGCTGATAAGCTTTTCAGGGGCCGCCAGCCGCTGTTTCAGCGTCGGGATAAGGGTTTGCCCACCGGATAGCGGCTGGTTCTCGTCGCTTTCCTTGAGCAGCTTGACCGCATCGGAAACCGTGGCGGGGCGTTCTATGTCGAATGCATACATGAAATGATCCTCCCTTAGCCCTGCATCGCCGACCAGACGCGCGAGGGCGTCAGGGGCATGTCGATATGGGTGATATGCGTGTGACCGGCGCGCTGCATCGCGTCCACCACGGCGTTGACCACGGCGGGCGGGCTACCGATGGCCCCGGCCTCGCCACAGCCCTTCACCCCTAGCGGGTTGTGGGTGCAGGGCGTCTGGCAGGAATGGTCCACCTGATAGAACGGCACGTCATCGGCGCGCGGCATGGTATAATCCATGTAGCTGGCCGACAGAAGCTGCCCGTCGCTGTCGTAAGAGCATTGTTCAAGCATCGCCTGCCCGATGCCCTGCGCCAGACCGCCATGCACCTGCCCCGACACGATCATCGGGTTGATGATGTTGCCGAAATCGTCGGCGGCGGCAAAGCGTTCGATGCTGACCTTGCCGGTTTCGGGGTCAATCTCCACCTCGCAGGCATAGGCGCCCGAAGGATAGGTAAAGTTCGACGGATCGTAGAACGCCGTCTCCTCCAGCCCCGGCTCCAGATCCTCCAGCGGGTAGTTATGGGGCACATAGGCCGCGAGGGTCACATCCCCCCAGGCCACGGATTTATCCGTGCCCGCCACGCTGAACTGACCGTCTTTCAGCTCGATATCCGCGTCAGAGGCTTCCAGCAGATGCGCGGCGATCTTCTTGGCCTTGGCGATGATCTTTTCTGTCGCGCGGACCATGGCGGACCCGCCCACGGCAATGGAGCGCGACCCGTAGGTGCCCATGCCCATCGGGGCCTTGTCGGTGTCGCCATGCTCGATCTCGATCATGCTGGCGTCGATGCCCAGCATTTCCGCGACCACCTGCGGAAAGGCGGTTTCATGGCCCTGTCCGTGGCTGTGGCTGCCGGTCATCACGGTGATGCCGCCGGTGGCGTTGACCCGCACGGTGGCGGATTCGTACAGCCCCGCGCGCGCGCCAAGCTGGCCCACAAGGTTGGACGGCGCGATGCCGCAGGCCTCGATATAGCTGTTCACGCCAAGCCCGCGCAGCTTGCCGCGCGCCTTGGATTCGGCCAGACGCGCCTCGAACCCGGCGAAATCGCCGATCTCCATAAGCTTGTCCATCGTGGCGTTGTAATCGCCGGTGTCGTATTCCACCGCCACGGGCGTGGCATAGGGAAACTCGGTGATATAGTTCTGCCGGCGCAGCGCGATCGGGTCCACACCCAGTTCCCGCGCGGCCATGTCGATAACGCGCTCAAGCTGATAGGTCGCTTCGGGGCGGCCCGCGCCGCGATAGGCGTCGACCGGCACGGTGTTGGTGAAGACGGCCTTCACGTTCACGTAGATATTGGGCGTCTTGTAATTGCCCGCCATCAGCGTGCCGTGCAGCCAAGTGGGGATCGAGGGCGCGAAGGTGGACAGATACGCGCCCATGTTCGCGTAGGTTTCCGTCCGCACGGCGGTAAAGTTGTTGTCCTTGTCGAGCGCCAGTTCGATCTTGGTCACGTGGTCGCGGCCATGCGCGTCCGAGATGAACGCCTCGGAGCGGCTGCATGTCCACTTCACGGGGCGGTTGATCACCTTGGCGGCATAGGTGCAGAACGCCTCTTCGGCGTAGTGATAGATCTTGGACCCAAAGCCGCCGCCCACATCGGGGGCCACGACGCGCAGCTTGTGCTCGGGGATGCCAAGCACGAAAGCCCCCATCAAAAGCCGAATGACATGCGGGTTCTGCGAGGTGGTGTACAGCGTGTGATCGCCGGTCGAGCGGTTGTAATCACCCACCGCGACGCGCGGCTCCATCGCGTTGGGAACAAGACGGTTGTTGACCAGTTCCAGCGTGGTGACATGGGCGGCGTTCTTGATCGCCTCATCCACGGCACCCTTGTTTTCCTCGACAAAGCCCCAGTCATAGCAAAGGTTCGACGTCAGGTCGTCATGCACCTTGGTGGCACCGTCCTTGATCGCCTCTTTCATGTCCATGACCGCGGGCAGGTCGGTGATGTCCGGCATGATCGCCTCGGCGGCATCGCGCGCCTGTTCGCGGGTCTCGGCCACGATGGCGGCGATGGGATCGCCGACATGGCGCACCTTGCCATGGGCCAGAACCGGGTGCTTGGGTTCCTGCATGGGCGCGCCGTGGCGATCCGTCACCTGCCAGCCGCAGGGGATGCCGCCCATTTCCGCGAAATCCTCGCCGGTGAAGATGCGGATCACACCCGGCATGTCAGCGGCCGCGGAGGTGTCCACGCTGTTGATCGTGCCATGTGCCACGTCCGAACGCAGGAAATGCACATAGGCCTGTCCGCGGATGTTGATATCGTCGGTATAGTTGCCGTTCCCTGTCAGGAACCGTACGTCCTCGCGCCGCTTGGTGCTGGCGCCGATGCCATCTTTGGGCATGTGAAATCCTCCCGTTTGGTTCGGTGGGCATATTGCCCACCCTACGCCTTATTCGGCGGCAATCTTGCTTACGTCCTGTCCGCTGGCGGCCATGATCGCCTTGACGATGTTGTGATAGCCCGTGCAGCGGCAAATATTGCCTTCGAGATACTCGCGGATCTCGGCCTCGCTGGGTGTCGGGTTTTCCTTGAGCAGCGATTCCGCGCTCATCACCATGCCCGGCGTGCAAAACCCGCATTGAAGCCCGTGATGGGTCTGGAACGCCTCCTGCACGGGGGACATGGTGCCATCCTCGGCGGCGATGCCCTCGATCGTGGTGACGGTTGCGCCCTCGGCCTCGGCGGCGAAGATGGTGCAGGCCTTGACCGGCTTGCCGTCCACATGCACGACGCAGGCGCCGCATTGGCTGGTGTCGCAGCCCACATGCGTGCCGGTCAATCCCAGCCCATCGCGCAGAAATTCAACTAACAGCGTGCGTCCCTCGACATCTCCTGACGCAGGCTTGCCGTTCACGGTCATGCTGACCTTTGGCATTGGCTCCTCCCAATTGGTTATTGGCTATGCTCCACGAGGAGTTAAACACGCAACCCGCCACTTGAGAAGCCGGTAAATTCGCCGCATAGACCTATGTCTGCCCCCAAAACCTCAGGCCTTGGGCCGGCGTTCCCGCGGCTGGGGCCGGGTCGGAATTTCCTTGAGCAGCCCGCCCACCCCCATAGCCGCAATATCCGCGCCAGTCACGGGGATGCCGCAGGCCACACGGCTCAGCACCCAGTCGGCCCCGTGCAGCACAGGCGAGCGCGCGCTACCCGGCAGGCCGATCACCGGCCTGCCCGCCAGATCCCCAAGGAACAACAGGTTGCCCGGATCGACCGGCATCCCGAATCGCTCCACCCGGCCACCGGCCATCCGCAGGGCAGCGGGCGCGGTGTCGAACGGGTCCGAGGTGGCAGAGCCGGTGAGGATCAGCACGATGTCCCCCGCAGCAGACATGAGCGCGCGGGCAAGCGCCGTCTCTTCGTGGGGCACGCTCCGCGTTTCGGCCAGACGCATGTCGAGCGCTTTCAGACGGGTGTTGATCGCGGTCACGCCCTTGTTGCCCGGCCCGCCGGGGATTTCGGTCAGTATCAGCGTGGCGGTCCCATGCACCGGGCGCGCCAGTTTCGCGGCACCGCGTGCGGCCTGGGCGGCCCGTGCGACCGCAGTCTCGGGCAGCGCATAAGAGATGATCTTGACCGTGGCAATCATCCCGCCTGCATGGATCTGGTGGAACGGCGCGACCGTGGCCAGCGTCGCCATCGGGTCCACCGCGTTGGCGTCATTTATGCGCGCGGCGTCCAGCACGACCACGCCCGGCCCCTCGGCGATCAGGTTGACGCGCCCGGTGAAGGGCGCGCTGAGCCTGATACCGCGCGCCTCCCCGCGCAGCGCGGTGGCCAGAGCAAGGGCGGCGGCATCCTCGTGCATGTCGCCCTGTTCAAGCCGGGCGACGGTGACCTCTGCCACGCCCGCCGCGCGCAGCCGAAGGATGTCACTGGCCTCCACCACATGCCCCTTGCGCAGGCGCGTACCATCCAGCCGCAGCGAATGCGCCAGCACAGCGCCCTCCGCCTCGGCCAGCGGCACGGGGCCGAATTTCATGCGCCGCGCCTCAGAACCCGCAGGATTTCCGCCATAATCGACACCGCGATTTCTGCCGGGCTGGCCGCGCCGATATCAAGGCCGATCGGGCCGTGAATGCGCGCGATCTGGTCTTCGGAAAACCCGGTCTGCGTCAGGCGTTCCACCCGCTTGGCATGGGTGCGGGTCGATCCCAAGGCCCCGATGTAAAAGCAGTCCGACGCCAGCGCCTGTTCCAGCGCGGGATCGTCAAGCTTGGGGTCATGCGTCAGCAGCACAAGCGCCGTGCGGGTATCAAGGCCAAAGGCGCGCACGCCCTCGTCGGGCCAGTCATGCAGGATCGTCTCACCGGGAAAGCGCGCCTGTGATCCAAAGCTTTCGCGCGGGTCAATCAGCAACGGATCAAACCCCGCGATCCGCGCCATCGGCAAAAGCGCCTGCGCGATATGCACCGCCCCCACAACCAGCAGCCGCAGGGGCGGATTGTGGATGCCCACGAATGTCTTGCCATCCGGCTCGAACCCCGAGCGATCCATGCGGAACCGATCCACGTGCCCGTCGCGTTCCAGCCGCCGTGCCGTCGTCATGCCCGTGACATAGGCCACCGGCACACGGCCTTCGCGGGCGATCACCAGATCCTGCAACAGGTCTGCGGGCAGGACCGATCCCACCGGTTCCACCAGCACGCGAATCGTGCCGCCACAGGCCAGCCCCACGGCAAAGGCATCGCCGTCGCTCACGCCATATTCCAGCATCACGGGCTTGCCGTCCTCGATCGCGTCCAGCGCCTCGGCCACCACCGCGCCTTCGACGCAGCCGCCGGAAACCGAGCCCTCGATCTCGCCCGCGCCAGACACGGCCAATTGGCTGCCCACGCGGCGCGGCGCGCTGCCCCATGTTTCCACCACCGTGGCCAGTGCCGCACCCTTGCCGGCGCGGTGCCAGTCCAGCGCGGTTTCGGGAATGTTGTCAAAACGGTCCATGATATGTCTCCCCGGCCACAATATGGGCCTGGCGCGCGGGCAGTACAAATCGAAATCACGCATCAGTGCCGGGCGGTCTGGCCCTGCCCAAAGAAAAACGCCGCCCCGATCCCGGAGCGGCGTCCCGTCGTCAGATGTGGGCCGGATCAGCCGCGGCGCAGCTTCAGCGCGGTCCAGCCGCCCCAGACCACCATCGCGGCGATCCCGGCCTTGATCACGTCACCCAGCAGGAAGGGCGCCATCCAGCCGGCCCAAAGTTCCGGCATCGTCTTGCCCAGCATCAGCGCGGGCCATGCCAGACCCGGCACATAGATCATCGCCGACAGCGCCATGCCGACAAGCGCGGTTGATACCACGCCGCGCGCCAGACCTTTTTCCACCGCCAGCCCGGCCAGCCATGCCATCGCGACATAGCCGTAAAGGAACCCGGCAGTCGGCCCGACCAGCGCCGCCGAGGACATGCCGTTGGAGAACACCGGAAAGCCCATCGCGCCCCAGCCAAGATAGGCCAGCAGCGTGGCTGCGCCCATCCGCGAACCAAAGGTCAGGCCCACAATCAGGATCGCCAGCGTTTGCAGCGACATCGGCACCGGATAGCCGATGCTCATCTGTGCGACCAGCGCGATGAACAGCGAGCCGCCAAGCACCAAACCCAGTTTCCGGATCGCACCATCATGGCCAATCGCCGCCTTGGTCAAAACCATCTCACGCATCGGGGGCTCCTTTTCTTAAGCTGTCTTGCATGTCAGTTCCTTCGTGTTTTTCGCCGCACCGGGCCGAAAGTCAAGCGATTGCGCTTGAATTCGCGCGCGCGGAATGGGATTTGCCGTTTCATGACCGAGGAAAAAGACAGACCCATCGCCCTTGTGACCGGCGCTTCGCGCGGGCTGGGGGCGGCCATGGCGCTTGAGCTGGCCGCGACGCATCACGTGGTGGCCGTGGCGCGCACCACCGGCGCACTCGAAGAGCTGGACGACCGCATTCAGGAAACCGGCGGACAGGCAACGCTGGCCCCGATGGACATCACCAACGAAGGCGCGATGGCACAGCTTTGCCGGTCGATCTTTGATCGCTGGGGCAGCGTGGATATCTGGGTCCATGCCGCTATCCATGCCGCGCCCCTTGCGCCGGCCGGGTATATAGACGCCAAGGATTGGCAGAAATCCGTCGATGTGAATGCGACTGCCGTGGCCCGGCTGATCCCGTTCCTGTCCCCGCTCATGCCCCCAGAGGCGCGGGCGGTTTTCTTCGATGATCCGCGCGGCGGCGAGAAATTCTTTGGCGGTTATGGCGCGACCAAGGCGGCACAGATCGCGCTTGCCCGAAGCTGGCAGGCGGAAACGGCCAAAATTGGCCCGCATGTGCATATCCTGACACCGGTGCCGATGAACACCGCCACACGGGCGCGGTTCCATCCCGGCGAGGACCGCGACACGCTGACCCCTGCCCGCGACGAGGCGCGCCGCCTGATGACGCTGATCTGACAGCGCGCCTTGCCCCGCGCGCGGCCCGCCGTTACACACGGCACACAGGACCAAGGCACCGGGCAGGAGCGACATTTTGCGTATTCTCATCACCAATGACGACGGTATCAACGCGCCCGGCCTTGCCGTGCTCGAAGAGATCGCCACCGAGCTCGCCGGTCCCGAGGGCGAGGTCTGGGTCGTGGCCCCGGCCTTTGAGCAATCGGGCGTGGCGCATTGCATCTCTTTCACCACCCCGATGATGATCACGCAGATGGCGGAACGGCGCTATGCCGCACAGGGCAGCCCCGCCGATTGCGTGCTTGCCGCCATGCACGACGTGATGAAGGACGCGCGCCCCGATCTGGTGCTGTCGGGCGTCAATCGCGGCAACAATTCCGCCGAGAACGCGGTTTATTCCGGCACCGTCGGCGGTGCCATGGAAGGCGCGCTGCAAGGCGTGCCCGCCGTGGCGCTGAGCCAGTATTACGGGCCGCGCAACAAGGATCTGGACGACAAGTTCGAATCCGCCCGCCACCACGGGCTGAGCACGCTGCGCACCTTGCTGGACAAGGGCGTGTGGCCGGATGACGATTACGGCATCTTCTACAACATCAACTTCCCCCCCGTTCCCGCCGCCGAGGTTCTGGGCGTCAAGGCCGCGCGGCAGGGCTTTCGCCGCGACATGGGCTTTGGCGTGCAGCCCACCACATCGCCCTCGGGGCGGCGGTTTCTTTGGGTCACCGGCGCGCCGCAGCAACAGCCCACCGCCGATGGGTCGGACGCGGACTGGAACCTCAAGGGTTATATCTCGGTCACGCCGATGCGCTGCGACCTGACGGCGCATGACGCGCTTGACGCGCTGCGCGCCATAGAGTGACGGCCGACACCATGACGGATGCCCCCGAAGAAGACGAGATCGCCCAACGCAAGATGCAGTTTCTTTTCGCGCTGCGCTCGCGCGGGGTGACCGACAAGCGGGTGCTGACAGCGATGGAAAAGATCGACCGGGGACCGTTCGTGCGTGGCCATTTCGCCACCCGCGCCTACGAGGACACGCCGCTGCCCATCGCCTGCGGGCAGACGATATCGCAGCCCTCGGTCGTGGGGCTGATGACACAGGCGCTTCAAGTCAGCCAGCGTGACAAGGTGCTGGAGGTGGGCACCGGATCAGGCTATCAGGCCGCGATCCTCAGCCAGCTTGCGCGCCGGGTCTATACCGTGGATCGGCACAAGCGGCTGGTGGTGGAGGCAAACGCGATCTTCCAGTCGCTTGACCTCACCAATATCACCGCCTTTACCGCCGACGGCTCTTTCGGGCTGCCCGAACAGGCCCCGTTCGACCGGATACTGGTCACGGCGGCGGCCGAGGATCCGCCCGGCCCGCTCTTGGCGCAACTCAAGATCGGGGGTATCATGGTGCTGCCGGTGGGGCAGTCCGATGCGGTGCAAAGCCTGATCCGCGTCACCCGCTCCGAGACGGGATTCGACTATGACGAATTGCGCCCGGTCCGATTCGTCCCGCTGCTCGAAGGGCTGGGGCGCGACGGCTGACGATCGTAACACGTGAACAAGGTTGAGGACGCCCCGGCGACGTTTGACGACACCAAGGGGGCGCGCAAATGAGGACCGGAGCAAGATGAGAGTTTCCACAGGTATGGGACGAGGACTGATCGCGCTGATGGGCGCGGCGCTGTTGCCGGGCTGTTCGGACGATATGGATTTCGATCTGCGCGGCGCTTTCGGCAACGCGCCCTCCACGGCAGAGGCCGCGCGCAATGCGGTCGCCGACCGGCCCGACCCCGACAGTCGGGGCATCATATCCTACCCCAATTATCAGGTCGCCGTGGCGCGACGCGGTGACACGCTGGCCAAGCTGGCCGCGCGCATCGACGCAGATGTGGACACGCTGGCGCGCTACAACGGTATGCAATCTGGTGATCCGCTGCGCCCCGGAGAGATCGTGGCCCTGCCCGGACGCGTGACCGAACCCGAAGGCGGGCCGATCACCCCAGACGCCGTGGATATTTCCAGCATCGCGGGACAGGCCATCGACGCCGCCGATACAAGGCGGGCGAACACCGCGCAGCGCAGCGCGCAGCTTGATCCGGGCCAATCCGGGGTCGAGCCTGTGCGCCACCGGGTCGAGCGCGGCGAAACCGCCTTTACCATCGCGCGGCTGTACGGCGTATCTGTCCGAAGCCTTGCGGACTGGAACGGGCTTGGCGCGGATTTCGCCGTGCGCGAAGGGCAATACCTGCTGATCCCGGTCAGCCTGCAAGACAGCGAAACCAACAAGAACCCCGCGCCCGAAGAGGTGCAGACCACCGCGCTTGAGACCGAAGCCCCCGGCGTCGGGACACCAACGCCCACGCCCCCGTCTGCCGCCAGCCCGTTGCCCGACGAGGAAACAGTCCCGGTTGCGAAACCGGTCGAGACCACATCCGCCCCCGATCTTGGCACCACAACGCCGGAAACAACCAACACCGAGGCGCGCATGAGCTTTCCCGTGCGTGGCGACATCATCCGCGAATATGCCAAGGGGCGAAATGACGGCATCGACATCGCCGCTGCGCCCGGCACGCCGGTACGCGCCGCCGCCGCGGGCACAGTCGCGGCGATCACCGAGGATACCAACGGGGTCCCGATCATCGTGATGAAGCACGAGGCGAACCTGCTGACGGTCTATTCCAACGTGTCCAACCTGGCGGTGAAAAAGGGCGACAGCATCGCGCGCGGCGGCAAGCTGGCAGAGATCCGCAGCGATGGCACCGCCGCGGTGCATTTCGAGATCCGGGAAGGGTTCGACAGCGTCGATCCCATGCCATATCTGCGCTAAAGCGTGTCGCGACAAACCTGACTTACAGCTTTTCGTGAAACGCACGCAACCAACCAACCAGCGTTGCACGCCTTTCGCCTGCAATTGATGCCTCAGGGTAAAGGCGAAACGCTTTAGGGCGCAAATCCGGCGGAGCGGCTGCGCCGCACAGGTCAGTTGGATGGAGGGGCTCTGCCCCTCCCGCTGAAATTCGGTATCCGAATTTCAACGTCCTCCCCGAGGTATTTCTGGCCAGATGAAGATTAAAAGGGATACTTTAAAGTCAGACCCGGATGCCGCGCCGTCCTGCCAGATCGGTAAAGAACTGCCAGGCCACCCGGCCCGAGCGCGCGCCGCGCGTGGCTTGCCATTCGATCGCCTCGGCGCGCAGGGTGGCGTCGTCGATCTCAAGCCCGGCTGCGTCGCAATAGCCCCGGACCATGGCAAGATATTCATCCTGCCCGCAGGGGTGAAAGCCAAGCCACAGGCCGAAACGGTCGCTGAGCGAGACTTTTTCCTCTGTCGCCTCACCCGGACTGATGGCCGAGGCGCGCTCGTTTTCGATCATGTCGCGCGGCATCAGGTGGCGGCGGTTCGATGTGGCGTAAAAGAGCACATTTGCCGGACGCCCCTCGATGCCGCCATCAAACACCGCCTTGAGCGATTTGTAATGCTCGTCATCATGGCTGAAGCTGAGATCGTCGCAAAAGAGGATGAAGCGGTGATTGCTTTGCCGCAGCAGGCCAAGCAGCCGTCCCACCGAAGGCAGATCCTCGCGGTGCAGTTCCACGATCTTGAGCGTCTCGCCCTGTGCGCGGATCTCGGCATGGATGGCCTTGACCAGGCTGGACTTGCCCATGCCCCGCGCGCCCCACAAAAGCGCGTTGTTCGCGGGCAGGCCGCGCGCGAATTGCAGGGTGTTGTCGAGCAGGGTGTCGCGGGCGCGGTCGATGCCCACGAGCAGCGCCATCTCGACCCGGTTGACGCTGTTCACGGGCACAAGGCGATCGGGGCCGACCTGCCAGACAAAGGCGTCTGCCGCATCGAAATCAGGGGCCTGCATCGGTGGCGGGGCCATGCGTTCCAGCGCGGCGGCGATACGGTCAAGCGCATCCGTGGTCATGTCTTGTCCCCACTGCGATCGACCATGCCTGGATCCTCGTCTTCATCCTCGTCGAATTCGGCAAGGATGGGATCGTCTTCGATATCCATCTCATCCTCTTCGAACCAGGCCCCTGCGGCGCGCAGTTCCTCTTCGCGTTTGCGTTCAACGCGCTCGACAAGGAAAATCGACACTTCGTAAAGCCCGTAGACCACCACGAACAGAATGGCCTGCGTGATGACATCGGGCGGGGTCACGAAGGCGGCCAGAACGAGGATACCCACGACCGCGTATTTGCGCACCTGCCGCAGACCCACCGCACCGACCAGCCCGGCCTTGCCCATCAGCGTCAGCAACACGGGCAGTTGAAAGCACAGACCAAAGGCGACGATGAACTTGATCGTCAGGTTCAGGTATTCCTGCGCAGAGCCCTGAAAGACCACCGAAAGGGGGGCCGCGTTCTGCGGATCGCCGCCGGGCACGGCCTCTCCTCCGGTGCCGAATTGCTGGAAGCCGAGGAAGAAATCATAGGCCAGCGGCGTGACCACGTAAAAGGCGAAGGACGCGCCCAGAAAGAACATGAAGGGCGAGGCGACGAGAAACGGAAGGAACGCGCCGCGCTCTGATTTGTAAAGCCCCGGCGCCACGAACCGCCACATCTGGTTGGCGATATAGGGAAAGGCCAGGATGAAGCCCCCCAGCAGAGACACCTTGATCGCGACGAAGAAGCCCTCTTGCGGGCTGATGAAGATCAGGTCGCAGTCCTGCCCGCGCTCTGCCAACACTTTGCACAGCGGGTCGGTGAGGAAATTGAAGAGCGGCGTGGCGACCGTAAAGCAGATGATCATCCCAACGAGGAATGCCGCGACCGAATGGATCAGCCGGTTGCGCAGTTCCGCCAGATGCTCGATCAGCGGGGCGGAGCTTTCTTCGATATCGTCGGTATCGGTCTTGGTCATGCCTTGTCACCGGCCTTGTCATCGCCGGGGGCATCGTTCGCGGCGGTCTGGGTCTGTTGAGCCTTTTCGGCGGCCTCTGCCTTTTCCCGGTCAATCCGGTCCTGCGCCACCTTGGCGGAATGATCGCGGATCTTGTCGGCCTGTTCCTTGCGTTTTGGATCAAGCTCTTTCTTGGTGGGTCCGGCCATGGTGTTCTGGGTGAAATCCTTGGACGCCTTCTTGACCTCGTCCATCGCGCTGCCAACGGGGTTGGTGGCCTTTCGCAGACTCTCAGACACGTCCCTGACGCCGGATTCGTCGGCCGCGTCGTTCATCGCGCGGCTGAATTCGCGCCCCATCTTCTTGGCCTTGCCCACGAAATTGCCAACTGTCCGGAACATGCCCGGCAGATCCTTGGGCCCAACCACGATCAACGCGACGATCCCGATGAGCAGCAGCTCGGTCCAACCAAGATCCAGCATGGGACCGGCTTACACCTTGTCTTTTTCGTCGTCGGTCTTCGCGACCGTCTCGGTCTCTTGGCCGGCGTCCTCGATTTCCTTGTTGCCGTCGGCAACGCCCTTCTTGAAGCTGGTGATGCCTTTGCCGACCTCGCCCATCAGCGAGGAAATCTTGCCGCGTCCGAACAGCACGAGCACCACGACAGCGATAAGAAGGAGGCCGGGCAGGCCGATATTGTTGAGCATGTGTTCTCTCCCGTATCCCGGACCAGTTCTGCGGCCCCGATGGATTTTCGTCAACCGTATCTATGCCGTTGCGCCGCCGGTTGGAAGACGCAATGCGGCAGGTGGCACGATTTGTCCGAAAAAAGAGGGCTGGCGGCGGTGGATGGCCTAAAGGACCGGCAGGTGGTGCCACCGCTTTCGCCGCGGTCGCCCGTGCAGGCGCGGCCATGCGCGTCAGATGCGCCGTGACCCTGACAGCACCGCGACAACGCCCGCTGCCAGCACCACAAGACAGATCACCAGCAATTGCTCGTATTTGTGACCCTCGGGCAGGAAACCGGCCAATATAGGCCAATCGCGGGCGAAATAGGCAAAAGCCCCCGCCATGGCCGCCGCGAACGCCGCCACATAGGCCCAAAGCGCCACCTTGCGCCCCATCACCAGCCCCGCGATCAGCACGGGTGTCAAAAACAGGCTGGCCGTACCGCTGACTGCGACGGCATCGAAAAGGCTTTGATTGCCCCATAGCGTCAGACCCGCGCCCAGCGTCATGAAGCCCAGCATGGCGATGCGCCCACCCACAAGCGTCCGCGGCACCGCACCCAGTTCATCCGCCATCAGCCGCGCCGCACTTGCCAGCGCCGAATCAAGCGTGCTGAGCGCGCTGACCAGCAGCGACAACAACAGCGCGGTGTACACCCAGGGTGGAAACATCACTGCCCATGTGCCCAGAAGCTCGCCCTCATAGGCCGCGCCGCGCAAGGCGGCCTCGATCCCGAAAAAGCCGAACCCGATGATGCACAGCGTGGAAATCCAGAACGCATGAAGGAAAGAGGCCCGCGTCCTGCGCCGGTCCGCCAGAAAGCCGCGATCCATCATCACCGGGTCATGCACCGGGTAGGAAAACACCTGCAACGCCGCGACAAGCAACAGAACCTTGCCGTTCCACGACCCGCTGGCCCCCTCTGCCGTCAGCACCGCGCCGATATCGAAGCCCGGTGAGGTGACCAGCGCCATAAGCGCCACGGCAAAGACCGCAAGGAAAACGACCATCTGCACCACATCCGTGCGCAGGGCCGCGCTTAGCCCGCCCCACGCGCTGTAGCCAAGGCCAAGCGCCGCCACGATCACGATGGATGCCTCGCGCGCCATGCCGACCTCTGGCAGGGCGGCGGCGAAAATCAGGCCGACCACCAGCAGGTTGGCAAAAACCTCGCTCAGCAGGCGCAGCGCGATAACAAGGTTGTAACAGGTGACCCCGGCCCCGCCGAACCGGGCGCGCAGCCAATCCTGCACCGATCCCGCGCCTTGGGCGCGCAGACGGTCCACGATGAACCCGCCCGTCAGAAAAGACCCGTAATAGGCGGCATAGGCCAGAACGCCCCAGATGCCGTAGAAATACCCGAGGATCGCGGCGTTCATCAGCGAGCGCGCGAAAATCCAGGTCGTCACCTGGCTGAGCACGAGCACCCAAAGGCCGGGGGCTTGCCCGGATTGCGTGGCACCGCCGAAAAAGCCTTCGACACTGGCGCGGCGCGGGGCGGCGGCAAGGCTTGCCAGCACGATCAGCGCGAAACCGGCCACGATTATGATTGCCTGCATCCGGTGCGTTCCTTCCCGCCGATTGACCGGCGTTCCGGGTAGCACCGGCAAAATGCCAAGGGTACCGAAATTGCCGCGCTTGCACGAGAATGTGATGGCCCGTTATGGCCTCAGCCAAGCCCGCTCATCGGCCCCATCCGCGACAGGATGCGCCCGAACGATACACGGGGCTTTTCGCCCGGATGGGTTGTGACACCGCCATGTGTCTGGCCGGGGGCCTCGATCAGCTCGATCAGGCTGTCACGGGCCGCCAAGGCGCGGATCGGCTCTATGTCGACGCGGCGATCATGGGGGCTGTGCATCGCGAAGACGGGCGCGCGGCCGGGACGGAACAGATCGGGATAGGCGAACGCCCCCGAATAGCAAAAGCCACCGCCCAGTTCCGGCGTCTTCAACCCCAGGCCCGGCGCGGCATGAAGCAGGTTCAACGCGTTGATCGCGCCCGCCGAGGTGCCGCCGACAACCAGACGCCCCGCGATCCCGAGCGCCGCGCGCTGTGCATCCAGCCAATGCAACAGCGCCACGGAATCCGCCAACGCGGCCAGCGCCCAAGGCCCGGCCATCTCGGGCCTGAACGTTGGCGGGCACTGCGCCAGCAGGTCTGGCAGGGCCGCCCGCAGCGACGGGTCAAGATCCGCCTCGTGCGATCCCAGCCTGTAGGAGGGCACCGCAACCGACATGCCCACAGCGTTCAGCCGCCGCGCCAGCATCCGGTGGGTGGGGCGCTTGCGCGTGCCGGTGCAAAATGCGCCACTATGGAACCACACCAGCATCGCACCGGCCTGTCGCGCAGGCGTATCGGGCAGGAAAAGATCAACTTCCAGCGTGATCCGTTCACCCTGTGCGGATGCCGTGCGGTAGGGCACATCCCACAAGGTGCCGCATAGCGGGCCGTCCGATGGCACGTCCAGAAACGCGGCGCTTTGATGGGATGGCGCAACCATCGCTTACAGGGTCGCGTTGATCGCGCCGCCATCCAGCAGGATGTTCTGCCCGACGATGAACCCGGCATGCGCGCTGCACAAAAAGGCGCAGGTCGCGCCGAATTCCGCCGCCGTCCCGTACCGCCCAACGGGCAGCGTGGCACAGCGCCGCGCCTTGGCCTCGTCCACCGAAATGCCCTCTTTCGCGGCGACTCCCGCATCCAGGGACGCGGCGCGATCGGTGGCATGGATGCCCGGCAAAAGGTTGTTCATGACCACGCCCTTGCCCGCGATCTGTCGCGCGGTGCCCGCGACATAGCCGGTCAGCCCGGCACGCGCGGCGTTCGACAGGCCAAGCGCCGGGATCGGGGCCTTGACGCTTTGCGAGGTGATGTTGACCACCCGGCCCCAGCCGCGATCCATCATGCCCGGCACAAGCGCCCGGATCAACTCGATCGGGGTCAGCATGTTGGCATCAAGCGCCGCTTGAAAATCGTCGCGGTCCCAATCCGTCCAAAGCCCCGGCGGCGGCCCGCCCGCATTGTTCACAAGGATATCAACATCGCCCGCCGCGGCGATGATCGCCTCCTGCCCTGCCCGGCTGGTCACATCCGCTGCCACCGGCGTGACCTGCACGCCGAAATCCGCACGGATGCGCGCGGCCTCAGCCTCCAGCGTGTCGGCACCGCGCGCATTCATCACCAGATCGACCCCGGCCTCGGCCAGCGCCCGCGCACAGCCAAGCCCCAGGCCCTTGGACGATGCGCAGACCAGCGCCTTTTTCCCCTTGATCCCCAGATCCATATCGCGTTCCTGCCCCATGTCTTTCCAAGTGCAACCATGTAATCAAAGCGGTGCCCCATTTGCCAGCAAAACACCAATAGATTGACCCCTCGCCGCCATAATCCTAGGCTATTGCACAGATGAAGGCCCACTGCCGGGCCGCGCCGAAGTCGTTCCATGATTTATGACAGGATGATGCCATGCACTTCCCATCGGAAGGTCCGTCCTATTCTGTTCCCGTCTACATGGCCGCCGATCTGACGGTTGTGAACGGGGCCAATCTGGGCGATTCGATTTCTTTCGCGGCCGAGATCGACCTTGATGACACCTATGAATTACGGGTCGGCGCGCGCCTGCATAGCCTGACCCTTGTGCCCGGCGATGGCCACGCGCTGACCATCGGCACTGACACCCGACGGGGCACGCCGGGCGCGCTTGTGCATTTCGATTCCTGCCTCACCCTGATGTCCGGCAACGGCCAGACAACCGAAATCTTGATCCTCGTCGAGGTCGATGGCGACGGGCACGTGGCACAGATCTATGCACTGCCGCTGGCGAAGATGACCTGTCGGACCGGCTATTCGCTGGTCGGGGTCGACACCGAGAACGCCCACTGGAAATTCGCGCAGGTCGCCTGCGTCTCCTTTACCCGTGGCACCCACATCACCCTCGCCTCTGGCGCGCAAAGCCGGATCGAGGATCTGACCGTGGGCGACGCGGTGCTAACCCGCGACGACGGCGTGCAACAGATCCGCTGGATCGGCCATTCGACCGTGCGCGCGGTGGGCGAATTCGCACCGATCCGCATCCGTGCGGGCACCCTGCACAATGAAAACGATCTGCTGGTTAGCCCCGATCACCGGCTTTTCATCTACCAACGCTCCGACGCGCTTGGCGCGGGGCGGCACGAACTTCTGGTGCGCGCGCGGCATCTGGTCAATGGCGACAGCGTGGTGCAGGAGGATGGCGGCTTTGTCGAATATTACCAGCTTTTGTTCGACACCCACCAGATCATCTATGCCGAGGGCATCGCCGCCGAAACACTGCTGGTCGACACGCGCACCCGCGCCGCGCTACCGCGCGAGCTGGCCGAGATGCTGGCCCAGACCCTGCCGGGCCATGCCAACAGCACCCATCTGAGCTTCGAGGTGTCCGAAGCCCTGCTCAACCACCCCGACGCGGCAAAGCTGCTCAAGGCCGCGTCAACGCGGTAGGCCCGTTGCCGGATTCGGGTGCGCGGGTTGTCCGCCAATGCCTCGCGCTCTCCCATTGCGCCGCTCCGCGCCACGCTCTATATCCCCGGCCATGTTGGATACCCCTCACAACCGCCCCGCTTTGCCCGCCGAAATCGCGCGGCGGCGCACCTTTGCCATCATCAGCCACCCTGATGCGGGCAAGACCACGCTGACGGAAAAATTCCTGCTCTATGGCGGCGCGATCCAGATGGCCGGGCAGGTCCGCGCCAAGGGCGAGGCGCGGCGCACGCGCTCGGACTTCATGCAGATGGAAAAGGACCGGGGCATTTCCGTCTCGGCCTCGGCCATGTCGTTCGATTTCAAGACCTTCCGGTTCAACCTAGTCGATACGCCCGGTCACTCGGACTTTTCCGAAGACACCTATCGCACGCTGACGGCGGTGGATGCCGCCGTGATGGTGATCGACGGGGCGAAAGGCGTGGAAAGCCAGACGCAGAAGCTGTTCGAGGTCTGCCGGTTGCGCGATCTGCCGATCCTGACCTTCTGCAACAAGATGGACCGCGAAAGCCGCGAGACTTTCGAGATCATCGACGAGATCCAGGAAAACCTCGCCATCGACGTGACCCCGGCAAGCTGGCCCATCGGCGTGGGGCGCGATTTCATCGGCTGCTATGACATGCTCAACGACCGGCTGGAACTGATGGACCGCGCCGACCGCAACAAGGTGGCCGAAACGATCGAAATCAACGGGCTGGACGACCCCGCGCTCGCCGAGCATGTGCCCGCGCATCTGGTCGACAAGCTGCGCGAGGATGTGGAGATGGCGCGCGAGCTGCTGCCGACGCTCGACCCGCAATCGGTGCTTGAAGGGCACATGACCCCGATCTGGTTCGGCTCGGCAATCAATTCCTTCGGGGTCAAGGAACTGATGGAGGGGATCGGCACCTACGGCCCGGAGCCGCAGCCACAATCCGCCACCCCGCGCCAGATCGCCCCCGAAGAGGACAAGGTCACCGGCTTTGTTTTCAAGGTGCAGGCTAACATGGACCCCAAGCATCGCGACCGCGTGGCGTTCCTGCGCATGGCGTCGGGGCATTTCCGACGCGGCATGAAGCTTAATCACGTGCGCTCGAAAAAGCCGATGACCGTGGCCAACCCGGTGCTTTTCCTCGCCTCTGATCGCGAACTGGCCGAGGAGGCCTGGGCCGGCGACATCATCGGCATTCCCAATCACGGTCAGTTGCGCATCGGCGACACCCTGACAGAGGGCGAAGCCCTGCGCGTCACCGGCATCCCGTCCTTTGCGCCGGAACTCCTGCAACAGGCCCGCGCGGGCGACCCGATGAAGGCCAAACACCTGGAAAAGGCGCTCATGCAATTCGCCGAGGAGGGCGCGGCCAAGGTCTTCAAGCCCACATTCGGCTCGGGCTTTATCGTCGGCGTCGTGGGGCAGTTGCAG
Source organism: Microchloropsis gaditana (assembly GCF_000240725.1). Taxonomy (NCBI): domain Eukaryota; class Eustigmatophyceae; order Eustigmatales; family Monodopsidaceae; genus Microchloropsis; species Microchloropsis gaditana. The sequence goes on from NW_005803614.1 coordinate 27,791, forward strand.
TTCGAGGTTCTGGGCTCCCGGATCGAGCTGGAATACGGCCTGCCCGTGCGGTTCGAGGCGTCGCAATTCACCTCCGCCCGCTGGGTGCATGGGCCGAAAGACACGGTCGAGCGCTTCGCCGCCGCCAACAAGCAGCATATCGCCACCGACAATGACGGCGACGTGGTTTACCTCACGCGCCTGCAATGGGATATCGACCGGGTAGAGCGCGACTGGCCGGATATCACCCTGTCCTCCACCAAGGAGATGATGGTCTAAGCCGCGTCCCGCCGCGCGCGCCGCGTCGAGTGTCGCAAATTGCGCCAGGCTTCTTCCTGGTGAAACTACGCCCGCCAGAGGCATCCCGACCAAAACACCCGCGCCGTCGATAGCTCTTGCGCACAGCACGGCCCCCTCGCATTCTGGCAGCATGAACAACCGCACAACATGGGGGGTCGTGGCCACGATCAAGGCCCCCACCACCCAGATCCTGAACTTTGCCGCCCATCATCTCGATCTGGGCGCGCAGCGGGTGCATGTCTATCTTGACGTGGATGACCCCGACGCCCGCTCGGCGCTCAAACAGCACCCGAAATGCCGCGTTATCCATACCGATGACGGCTACTGGCACCGCCGGCGCAAGCATCGCGGCCGTCCCGACGGGCATCAGCACCGCCAGACAATGAACGCCACGCATTGCTACAACCGCCGCCCCGAGGTGACATGGCTTTTGCACGCGGATGTGGACGAATTCCTGTGGCCCACGGCACCGCTTGCAGCGCAGCTCGACGCGCTGCCCCATAGCGTGCTGAGCGCGCGGGTCCGCCCGATCGAGGCGCTGGCCCCCGATCCTGCCGATCCGCCCCCCGGCGGCCAGATCTGGTGCAAGGGCTTTGCCCGGCTTCAAGCCGACAGGCGGGCCGAGACGAACACGATCTACCCCACCTATGGCGATCATCTGAACGGCGGGTTTCTCAGCCACGTGGCCGGCAAGATCTTTACCCGCACCGGGCAGCCCGACATTTCGTTACGGATCCACAACGCCTTTCGCGACAAGGTCATGGATGCGGACCCGCCCGACCTGTCGCATTGCCGTCTGGTGCATCTGCACGCCCATGGCTGGGACCATTGGCAGGCGCTCTATCGTTACCGGCTGGAACACGGGTCTTACCGCGACGGATTAAAGCCCGCGCCGCGTGCGCAAGGTGCCGCGCTCAACATGCATGAGCTGTTCACCATGCTGGAGGGTGACGGCGGCGAAACCGCGCTGCGCGCCTTTTACGACGAGGTCTGCACCGCCACCCCCGCGCTGCGCGACCGGCTTGACAGGTTCGGACGGCTGCACGCGGTCACGCTGGATCTGGACGCCAAACGCGCCCGGCATTTCCCGCACCACGCCTGACCCGGCCATGCCCGCGCCATGCGTGTTTGCGTGAATTGCGCCACAGCGCCCCTGTTTGCGCCAGTCGCATTGACCCCGCACGCGTGTTGGGCTATGGCCGAGCTACGTAAAGCCGCGCAGACGCGCGCCTTTTGATGTGACGGCGGGCCAAGTCTGGAGTCCGCGCCAAGTGGACATACATGACAAAATTCTCTGATCTGAATCTGAATCCCAAAGTAATGAAGGCCATCGAAGAGGCCGGTTACGAAACGCCCACTCCCATTCAGGCGGGCGCGATCCCCCCCGCACTGGAAGGCCGCGACGTGTTGGGCATCGCCCAGACCGGCACCGGCAAGACGGCGTCTTTCACGCTGCCGATGCTGTCGCTTTTGGCCCGTGGTCGCGCGCGCGCGCGGATGCCGCGATCGCTGGTGCTGTGCCCGACGCGGGAACTGGCCGCGCAGGTGGCCGAGAACTTCGACACCTATTCAAAGCATCTCAAGCTGACCAAGGCGCTGTTGATCGGTGGCGTGTCCTTCGGCGAGCAAGACAAGCTGATCGACAAGGGTGTCGATGTGCTGATCGCCACGCCGGGCCGCTTGCTGGACCATTTCGAGCGCGGCAAGCTGTTGCTGACCGGCGTTCAGATCATGGTGGTGGACGAGGCCGACCGGATGCTCGACATGGGGTTCATCCCCGATATCGAGCGGATCTTCTCGCTGACGCCCTTTACCCGGCAAACGCTGTTCTTTTCCGCCACCATGGCCCCCGAGATCGAGCGGATCACCAACACCTTTCTCCAGAACCCCGAGCGGATCGAGGTGGCCCGTCAGGCCAGCGCATCCGAGACGATCGAACAGGGCGTGGTCATGTTCAAACCGTCGCGCCGCGATCGCAGCGACAGCGAAAAGCGCAAGCTGCTGCGCGCCATGATCGACGGCGAAGGCGACAAATGCACCAACGCGATCATCTTCTGCAACCGCAAGACGGATGTGGATACCGTTTCAAAAAGCCTCAAGAAATACGGGTATGACGCGGCTCCGATCCACGGCGATCTGGACCAGTCGCAGCGCACACGCACGCTGGACGGGTTCCGCAAGGGCGACCTGCGGTTCCTTGTTGCGTCAGACGTGGCCGCGCGCGGGCTGGATGTGCCTGCGGTAAGCCATGTGTTCAACTACGACGTGCCCGGCCATCCCGAGGATTACGTCCACCGCATCGGGCGCACCGGGCGCGCCGGGCGGGACGGCAAGGCGATCACGCTTTGCGGTCCACGCGATGACAAGCAATTCGACGCGGTGGAAAAGCTGCTGCAAAAGGCCATCCCGCGCCTTGAAAACCCGCTTGGCAACAGCGCGCCCGACGCACCAGAGGATGACGCGAGCGACGCAGCGCCGAAAAAGACCCGCAGTTCGCGCAGCCGACGCAGCAAGCCCGCAGATGCACCCAAGGCTGAACCGGCCCCTGCCACGGCGGAACCGGCCCCCGTTGCCGCGCCTGAACCTGCACCTTCACCGGAACCCGAGCAGGCCGCAGGCAAGCACCCGGCCGCGAACACCAATACCTCGCGCGGATCGTCGCGCCGTGGTGGTGGTGGATCCGGTCGTGACCAAAGAGACAATGGCAAAAGCCCGGTCGGCATGGGCGACCACCTGCCCAGCTTTATCGCGCTCAGCTTCGAAGAGCGCATGGTCTCCTGACGGCGACACTAAAGCGTTTCGCCTTTAACCTGAGACATCGATTGAAGGCGAAACGCGTGCAACGCTGGTCTGTTGCGTGCGTTTCACGAAA
>NW_005803613.1:0-19810 GCF_000240725.1 Microchloropsis gaditana
TGGTGTCACTCCCGCTATGTCGGGAAGGAGTCAGCTTCCCTCCTCTTCCTCTTCCTCCTCTCCTTCCTCCTCCTCCTCATCCTCGTCTTCCCCTCCTTCCCCCATCCTGTCGAATGCCTCGGGTCCTCCCAGTCTCTCCGTCCTCCCCGTCATCTCCGCTATCATTCTCCCAAACTTGCTCGAAGCTTTGTTCCACATCTCTCCTTTCCAATAGAGTTTCTCACACTCCTCGTTCACACAGGTCCAGAAGGTGTCCACATTCCTCTTCACCCGCTCGGGGATATCCTGCCGCGCCTCAATTTCCTCCTTGCTCAATGCCACGTACCCCTTCGCATTGCAGCCCGAGCACCGGCTCATCAGCTCCTCCACGTCCAACTGAATTTTAAAAGTTTCAACCACCTGCTCCAACTGCTGCCGGGTATCGTTTCCCTGCACCAGATAGGTGTACACACCTAGCAAGGCATTGTGTCGGCTTTCGACCAAGCGCCGATCCCTCGTCAGGACTACGCGCTTGGACCGATGTGCCCTCAACAGGATTGGGGGGGGCGTACCGGGAGGGGCGGGACGAATGCTGGTGCTCGTGTGGGTCAGACTGCTAGCAGCCTTGTGGGACAGGATGGAGGTGAGGTGAAAATCGTGAAATTCCACGTCCACACCAAGCACCCGCAGCCATTTCGACAGGCGGCCCAACATGGAGTCGACAAGGAAAGTGAGCTCCTCCCTTGTCTCCTTGTCCCCTGGTGCGAGGCGTGGGCCTTTTTCTTTCCCTTCTGTCGATCCGGTCAAGGCACTGCAGACGGCCGACGGGAGGCCGGACAAGGGGTTTAAAGGTGCGAAGGGGGAGGAAGCACTGCCAGTGGAGGAGGATGAACATACCGGCGCGACCACTGCATTTGCCCCTCCCAGGCCAAGCAGTTCCTCTGGCCGGCAAATAAATACCTTGTTGGGAGCCCCCGCCCCACAAAGAAGACGGGGCATGGCGCGAGGTGACGCCGGTGACAGGGTGTCAACAGGGACAAGGGTAAAAGAGGGAGGAGGGTGCGGACACAGGCTCTGATCCAGCACCAGGCGGGCGGGCGTACGGTGCCCAACGGGGGGAATAGAGCCGGGAGGGAAAGCGAGCACAGAGAGGCATTCGTCGGCCGTGGCCAGGCGTAAGGCCGCCCGGGGCAAGCCCAACCATGCCGCCAGACGGGAGAAGTTGACTTTGGCGGTGGCGGGTGCGACCACAAGGAGGGGGGTGCACGTAACATCTGGGGGCCGCTGTCCGCCCGTGGCTCCATCTTCCCTCTCCCCCCCCACCACTTCATCCTCCTCCATTTCTTTTGCAGGGTCCGTCCGGCGTGAGGCTTTAGTCTGAGATGTAGGCACTGAAAGGTTGCCGGTCACCATCAAGGCGACACTTTTCGTCCTCAAGGCTTGCGGAAAGTCAGCCGGCAGGATACCCGGATCGGAGGTGTCCTCGTCGAAGAAAGTGATGGGAGGGAAGGTGGGGGTCGAGGCCATGTGTGGCACATGGCCGCTGCTGTAAGCCTCCAACACGTAGGTTTCTATCGGACAGCTGCTGCCATGACTAGTTCGATGGCTTGAGTCACCATGCCCTCCGTCCATACCATTCTCAGCAGCCCCCCCGCCACTTACGGGTCCCCCCACAGACTTCACTACACAAGTTCCTGCGCCTTGTCCCTCCCCTTTGCTTTCCCTCTCCCCGTCCTTTTCCTCCTGCATCCACCTTTCCTTCCTGCCCTGGAAAGTGCGTCTGCGCCCCAACCACTCCCTTCGCGCCTGCTCGGAACCCCGGCGACAAAACTCATCGAAAATTGCTGTCAACACCCACGCGTCCATCGCCGCATACTTCACTTGCGACGCACTCAGTGGCCGTGCATCCCAATCGGAGACTTGCTCCGCCTTGTTCAAATCTTTCCCCAGCCATTGCCTACACACCGCCGAGAGCCCTTTGGCTTGAGCCTCCCCACCGCCACGACCCCGTGCCCTTGACCCTGGCCGAGTAGAAAAGACGCCGGCGCTCCCCGTTCGCAAATCGCCCACATCCAAGGCACCCACCAGGGTCTGGAACGCCTTGACCTGGGGCCATGAACGACGCAAAACGTCCAAGTCCCCGCCTAGGCCGAAGCCCAGCTTCAGGACACGCGCATCTTCAAACAGAGGTCCCAGGCAGGCATCCAGTCCCGCCCTTAGCGTCGATCCTCCCTGGGACCCGTCCGCGTGAAACTCGACGGGCGCCCATGGGCCTCTTCCCGCCAGGCTCCACAGGTCGAAAATGAAGGCCTGATCGCGGGTGGCCAACTGCAAGATACTCGCTCGCTCGTCCTGCTTCTCCGAACGCTTCGACCGGCCTAGGTCCCAGCTTCCTCCAAGGAGAAAGTCCACGTCACGGCTGGCTAACCCCGGAGTGGTTGTGGACGCCCTTGCCTGCCTGTCCTCCGTTTGTGTCGTCACCGCAGCTCCCACCCTTTTTCCTGCGTCGACTGCCCCTCCCTCCTGTTCCTCCACCCCCTCCCCTTCCCCCTCGCTGCCCCCGTGCGGCCTTTCCTCGCTTCTATCCGCCTCCGCCTCATCCTGTCTTGGCGCTTGCTCCCTCTCATCTCCATACCGCCCGTAGAGTGCCGGACGCCACTCTACATCCATCCCTACTACTTCCGGGTACCCTTCTCGCCAGGCAGCCTCCGCCCCCATACGCACGCCGGACAGGGTCGAGGTCGCGAACCGCAAGCTCTCTAGGTCGTGGACCACATAGATCCTGTCCACGTTCATTTGTGCTCTCTCCGACTGCGCCTCCCGACCAGTCTCCCACCTTTTTCCATCCGCTCCCTTTTCGTCTTTCCTCCTTCCCGCGGGCATCCCTGCCTCCCTCCGGCCCCGGACCGCCCCGGGGAAATTTAAGTACCTCTCCTGCTCCACCGCCGCTTCCTCCGCCAAGGCAGAGGGCGACGGCGCTGGGATCTCCCCCTCGAGGCCGTACACCTGTCGGAGCCTGGCCGCATGGGCCAGGTGCCCGGGTTGCAGCAGCAAAGCCTTGACCAGGGTCGCGCCCAATCGACGCACCAGCGGATCGGCTTCCGCCTCCCCTGTACCCTCCTCCCCATTTGCTCCCTCCCTTCGATCGACCCGGGCTGATTCCTTGCTTCTTTCCAGCACCGCTTCTCTACAGGATCCATCTCCGTCTTCTCCATCCCTCCTTTCCGTCTTCGTTCTCATTTTTACTCCGCTGGTACCCCTCCTCTGCTCCCTCCCTCCACACCTTTGTCCCTCACTCCATTTCCTTGCCGTCCGCTGCCGGAGTTGATCCAGCATCAAGACAGCAAATTGCCATTTCCCCCGCGTGACCAATTGCTTGATCTTCTCCTCTCTGTACACTCGTTCGATAACGGGATAGGTATCCAACACATTCATGTCCAGGGCGGCCAGATAGGCAAAGCGATAGAGGCCTCTGGCCATGACTACTTGCAGCAACGCCTCTGTCATACCCAAGGGTTGCAAGGCTACCGCTCCATGTTGCGCTTGGTAGCGTTTCAAAATGTCCAACGCCACGTCCGGCGGAGTCGACAAGAGCACCAGGCGGAAGAAGTGCGCGTGGAGAGATGGCGGGCCCCGCAGGTAGGCACCCAGGGCCCCGCCTGCCTTGGCTTCGGCCACCCCCCCGAGCCCATTCAAGAGGCGTTGCACGTATAACTGGCTGACCGGGTCGCGGAGGATGGGCAAAAAGGGTAAGGCAGGACTCGTGACGTCCAGGAAAGTGACGATGCACTTGGGTTTGACCGCACGCGTGTGGCCTCGGAAAATGTCCGACAAGGATCGGTTCAAGCATGCGGCAATGACCTGGCAGTCCTCATGGACTGGCAGCGGCGTGATCTCCTGATGGGTAGAGTCGGGCATTTCAGAGGCAGCAAACAGCGCGTTTAGGCAGCCGGAGGCCCTCACAGCATTGAGCCAAAGGGAGAGGAACATCGGTGTCAGGCCCCTCTCCACCAGGCAGATCAACCCCAGCACACTCACGCGACTCGCCAACGCGGCGTCCAGATCCTGCGCGAGGGTATGGGCCAAGACGTGGGTGAGTGCCGAAACCACTGTGGTGTCACTCCCGCTATGTCGGGAAGGAGTCAGCTTCTTGTCTTTCTTCTTTTTCTTGAACTTCTTTTTCTTCTTCTCCTCCTCGTGCGCTTTCGGCGGCTGCTGCTTGTCCGTCGCGATGGTGCCAAGCGCGTCCCAAATGGCACGGTCGACACTCTCTTTCAGCAGCCAGCCCGCCTCTTTATTCCTGTGGCTGCGCGCCCGTCTACACTGGCTCGCTTTTACCCCGTAGGTGAACAATCGCTCGAGACGAAAAGTCAGGTCCCATTTTTCCCCTTGAGTGACGCTTTGTGATCCTAAGACCCGCGCCTTTGGCACCAGGGCGTTTAGTATCAGACTTTTGCATTTTTCCAGCTGAAGTTCGGGCGTACTAGCCAAGAACGCTGAAGATTGCAGAATTCTTGCCTCGGAAGGCTCTGAGGCACCAGTAATTTGGGTGGACGGATGAATGGCAGGAAGCTGATCGTCGTTAATACAATTGCCCTCGCCACTGTCATCTCTCAAGACTTCCACGGTGTTGTCACGAGGGATCCAGGGGTGCGTGACATGCACCTGGTTGTCTGCTTTGTCGCAATCCGCCTCCTTCCATCCAGTTGCGCCTTTCACACAACTGAGCTCGAAATCAAAAGTCTCTGCCGCCGACAACGCTGGAGTTGCATGTGAGCCTGCGACCTTCTCCTCTCTTTCATCTCCCGTGGTTTTAGGTTCTTCCTTTTTATATCTCCTGCGCCGTCTTCCACGCGTGCGCAACCCCTCATTGTTATCACTTTGCTCCGATACCGCCAAATGAAAGCACTGGTCTTTGTCTGTGGTGTATGCTCCAACCTTGTCAACATCTATTCCAGCGCCTTGATCGTCATGCCAGACGACTTCATTTGCTGCCATGTCGAATGACTGCTGCTCTGGAAGTGAAGAATAAATGGAAGTTGTTGGACAGGCATACAAGTCAAAACGTGCTGACTTGAAGTTGGATAAACATCATTCAGCGCCTTAGAACAACGTCTACGTGTTCTTGGATGCCTGCTTCTATTTTTTTGTGATCGCAACTTAAAGACACATAGTACAGGATGTCAAGACCTGTATTTCTTGAGGGTTTCACTCGTTTATTGATATGAACCATCAGGCTAACATACTCTGAACCGTCCCCATCAGCCGGCGACGGGGGTACGTGGCGTTTGCAGTATGCAACACGGTGACTAGTCATGTGATGATTGTATTTAGTTCGAGATGTTATCATAAAGCTTGTGTATGTTTTGTAATATGATGCCTTTATACCTGGAAACGATGAGATTTGAGTCGTTGCAGTTGGAGCTGTTCTCGTACTATGCAAGTTGTCCGCTGTGAAGCAAGTATGGCAATTTGCGGACTCGAAGGACAGTCACGTACAGAATTATGCTGCAATATTTTGAATAACTCGACCAGCGGTATGAGTCTGTTTTAAGGCTTATTGGTCGAGGATCTCGCTGTCTTGAACGGGAGTACCTGAAGCATAAAATGTCAGCCAAATGAATACGGTATAACCTTTTTTTTCAGGCTTCTCTAAATGCAATTTTCATCCTTAAAACTTTACTTCTTTTAAATAAGGCTCCACGGAGTGCTACGCAATATAAAGTAGCTTTCAGTTGTGGATGGACACGTACGCCGATCGTCACACCACCATAGACATGGTACGTGACTCGAACAGCTCAAGAGGAAATCGTCCGAAGAATTCCCCACATACGAGGTACACTGACAACAAGACCCGGCGATATAAACCTATGAATAAATTTTCACATACACATGACATGATCTGGACAGATCAAGGGACAAAGGGAACGCGACCAAAAGGTCTCCCCCCTTCTCCAAGCAGGTACGCTTTCATTCGTACACAATGACCTTATTCGGCATTCACCACGGCACAAACACAGAACATAATTGGGACAAATCATGGACTTATTCTACGGTACATAATTATTTACTAATAACTAAGCTTCCCCCTGAGAGAATAAGGGGACACACACGTGTAGGCATATTGGCGCTACAAAGGCCCTGCCTTGAGGCTACTGCCGAGACATAATCGACTGTCGCACACAAGTGGCCTTGCGGGCATCGATCACGTACTCCGTGAAGTCCGATACGGGGGCGGGGTTGATGCCCACGCGCGTGCACGACAGACCAGCCGTTTCGAGGGACGTGACGGCGATGGAAAGGATCTTGCTGCCGGTATTGGCTGGAAACCTCTGGCCAGGGAGGAGGGTATACTCGACCCGACCCACGAGGGAGATGGTGATATTGCGGACCTTTCCTTTCTTGTCCGTGACGGGATAGAATTGCGTGGACTGGTAAATAGCTGAGGCTTTGCCGGGCACCCCCCTACCAACCACCTCATCGAAGATCTCGACGTTGTACCTGTTTTTCCATACAAAATTGTTATCGCAAGTAGGGAGAGTATGGTAATACGCAACATTCATCCGAAAGACTTCGTGCATTTCTTATCTAGTCAATGAAAGAAAGTTAACTTACAGTGCTCTTCCAATAGATTAAGTGTTATCGTCAGGGCTGGAATACATGGGTTTATTGAACAAGAACGTAGTGAAGTCCGTTCCGTTGTACGTAAACTCACGAGGGCCATCCAATTCCTTGTAATGGACGAAGGCACTGAATGCCATACCCTTAAGCGGGTTACCGAGGATGGGAGGTCGGATCTGTTTGAGTGTTGCTGTAGCCAGAGTTCCGATTAATGAGGGATTAAAATGGAAATGAGAAGAATTTGTGCATTTGAAGGCCTCTATCTCCTTCCGTAAGGAGATACAGTCAGTCAGAAGATTATTATTCTGAACAGTTCTACTCACCTTTCGAAACGCTTCGAGCTGTACCCTGGCCTGTTACCAGAGAAGTTGTGAGCAACGTCGCAATAGCAAGCATGCTTGCAGCCTTGTTAGTAAACATTGCTAGATATGGGGGTTGATAGCGAGAATTAAGCCTGTAAAAAAACGTACAGAACAATAAAATTTAGTCAGAAAAACAGTTTAACTCTGGTCATGTCGGAGGAAATTTGCACATAGGCAAAGGTTTTTCTAAATTAGGCTCTACACCAACCCTTTTGAGGTCAATAAGGAGGGTTTTATAAGAACATTACGACGATGAATGGTAAATAAAACGATCAGTGCGCAATGGTCTGTCGTAAATCCTTCATCGTTGCGCCAAGTGTCACGAAAGACACTTATTAGGCTGGAAGCTTGAAATATCAAGCGAAACAAGCTTCAATTGCAAAATAGATTGAGAAGATTTGATTCGATTCACCTCATCTACAATATGACATGGTGAAAACATTCGACATTCGAAACTGAGTACGTTTTTCACAACGGCTATGTCAACCGAGCCGTTGAACCGACGCCTCAACTTACCGAGAAATCAACACACAAAAACCCCGACCAGGCGGAAACCCCTCTATTGATATTTTGCTGCTTTCCTTCTTCTTTCCGTCCTTGTAATGTGCTTCTATTTTCTCTTTGCGCTTTCTACTGCCGAACTCGGCTTCATTTCCTCTCGACATTTTGCCTTTCTCATTTCTCTATCGATATTGCAGCCGCCAGCCTGCTATTTTCACAAGCTATTCGGCCATTCTTTTACCTCATTTCAACACCGTCTCTGGCTACGGATGCCATTTTCTTGATTTTTAGTCTATTTATTCCATGTACTTTTTCTGCATGGGTGAGGAGGCGGGGAGCAGCGGAGCCGAAGGGAGGGAGGGCAGAGGAAAGGAGGGTACAGAGGAGTGATACGGTTCCCATTCATCGCTCTCTCCTCCACTGCTCTCGTCTTCCTTCTCGAACTCTGTTTCCCACTCATCCTCCTCTGCTCTATCATTATCCAACGCCCCATCGCTCCCAGCGCTTTCTTCCCCCTCCTCGTCCTTTTCTTCTTGTTCCCCCTCCGGCGCCAGCAACGAACCCGGCACGACACCGAGGGGAGCACCGGTTCGCCCCTGTTTCGCAAGGAGTACTTGCACGTGGTCGAGCTTCATTCTCATCCCTTCTTCGGTATCTGCGTAGGCCATCAGGGTGCCAGTTTCCTGGTACATTGTCCACTGCTCGAGGTTGTAAATGCCGTGGCGCACCAAAGCCAGGTCATGAGGGGGCATATTCGTCAAGTTGCTTTGCCTACCTTGATGAAGGACATACTTGCCGGCATTCGATCCTCCAAAAGGAAACAGGAAAAAACGGCCGTCGATGGTGAAATTGCACGTGGCGTTGTCGCCGTAAACGCAACGGTTGTACCCATCGATGCTCATAGCGGCCTCTTGCAAACGATCACTCCGGAAGTGAAAGACATTCTTACGGTAAGATGCAGATTGAGCCTCCCAAGATCCCTTTCTCCATGTCACACCGATCATGTCTGATGTCCCTACTTGCTCATCCGCGCCTTCTATGGTCGCCACCACCACTTTTTGTGTCGCCCGTGCGCCGAACGTCGTCTCCTGCACCCCATTCTTCCCCTTTTCTCCCCTGTTGTCCGCTTCAGCGCCTGTCTGCTTCTTCCTGTGGAAGAGACGCCCCTGAATCCTTGACGTCCCTGACAGTGTACGGGAAGCTGAGCTTGAGGAGGCCTGCGGATGGCACACCTCCCCCTTCCTCCCATGACCTTCTCCTTCTATCGGCACTGCACCTCCTGCATGCACAGAGTCTGACCAAGTTCCCTTCTCGCTAGCCCCCTCACTACCTTGTTCATTTTCACTAACGCTGTCGCTCTCGCTGTCTTCCTCCCCTTCCCCTTCCCCCTGCACTGATTCTTTCACCCCTTCTTCTCCCTTCTTCTTGGGGTCCTCGTTTTCCTTTCTCCTTCCTACATTCTCGGCGTGCTCCACAACAAACCGTCCAGCAACTCGTCCTCGCTCTTTGTTTCTTGTCTGCTCGATGAGGTGAGCCTTTATCAATGGAGCCGCGAAATTCTCCTCCCTGAAGCCGAAAGGAAGGCAAGTAGAAAGGAAATAAAGAAGACGCTTCAGACTGATCATCAGTAGCTTTCAAGCACAAACACAGCTGTACCACCGCACTTGTATTGCATTCTTCATTTGAAAAGATTGAAATCCTAAAGAAGTAAATATAGCGTGAGAACGTACCATACTCCATCGTAAAGCATCTGGACGTTCTCTCCCACTGCCCTTTTGATCTCCGCCTCCGTCCACCTTCGTTGTCGCCCAGCTTCCACAATTCCGTAGATGAACCAGACCCCGAACAAGTACATCTGCCATTCGTGAAAGGCCGCTATGGCCCATTGAGGTCTCCCCACCTCCCTCGCAATGGCCTCGAAGTCCTCGCCATGCATTTCGGCAGCCAGGGTTACACGGCGGTGGTCCGCAGCCGTGAAGATTTGGTCATCACGTGTTATACCAGAGTGACGTGGATATCCTAGTGTACCAGGAATTCAAGTGAAGAGTTTACATAATGAAAATATCAGCAAGTAAAGGGTACGAAGGTTTCTTCTATACTTTCTGATTTCTATATCCCCATTATCATTTTTGCCGCAAATTTGATATCTAATTCGATCCTAGACTTTCACCTTGATCTGGGAACCACACGAGATTAAGGAGAGTCACTTCAGGGAAGGCGGCCGACCGGGGCATAGGAAAGCAGTGCGCGTGCACATCCACTTCGGCCGGCAAGGTAGCGTTGATGGGAAAAGCCTCCTGAAGAGGTACTTCATAGTCTTCCTCGAGAGGTTCCAAGTTTTCCTGCTTCTTCGATCGATGGATGATCTTTTTAGGGTAACGGCGAGGCATCGGGTTGCGATGAAAGAAAGGGTGCAATTCTGTGCAAATGTTGCGCGGGAGTGTGGATCATACAGTCATTGTGACGAGGAAGTCTGTGAAAACGACGGATGCCTTGAATAATATCGCGTGGCTTGGCATGTGTTTCATGCTTGACACCAATGTACAAATTGCTTGATAAAGATGATGTATGGTGCACATTATAGCTTGTTTGCCTTATTTGATGGGTCGTCACACGATTTATGTCTGGCCCATTGTAAAGATTAATGAGCTTTCTTATTTTACAAAGGGCTCATCATACAAATACATATATATTTATACATCACAAACCAAGAATGATTGTGAAAATAGGGTGTCACCCGAATCAGGGATGAAATTGGAAGGCCGGGGGGAGAAGGTTTGGACTACTTGCCATAGCAGTCACGTCGTTTATCCGTTCCCGATTTTTCCTCCTGAAAAAATACAAATGGCCGGACAATATTCATGGCTCTCTCACATTTCCATATGGTAATGGTCCGTGGGTCTCTCCAAAGCGCCGCATACACCTAGTCGGGCTATACCTACGTCCAAATGCAGGTTGTACAGCCGGCAGGAGAGGAGGTTCGGGGTTGTGGCGATTTGCCTCCCCGCGAGAAGATCGGAACGGACAGCCGGGTTGGCCCTGCCCCCAGCTTTCGTGCACAAGCATGGCATGCGTGCGCCGTCGATGGTGCAGTAGCGCTCGCGTGTTTTGGTGCGTCGGCATTGTGTACGTTGTATGTAGCATGGTCTGTGTCTACCTTTCGTTCTCAGGCGACGGGTGTCTTGCCTCAGCTGGGAAAAGACGTACTAGGAGGGAATGCGGCGCATCGCCCAAGACTTCTCCATGCTTCCGTGTCAGTCATCCCATCCCACGCTACCACACTTGCATGTTTCATGAAAGTCGTCACATCTCCATCCACAGCATCGACAAACGCAAGGCGAAGATTAGCACATGGCTTCTGTCGCTGTGGCGACGAGGACACCAGGATTGATGGACATGGATGTGGACAGTGGGGCTGGGAAGGTGAGCAGTCTAAAAAGCAAGCGAGGCGGAGGCGTTCCATCGTGGACGGATAATGGGTCCACCATGCGTGCGACAGATTTAGATTCTAACTTACCATGCTAAAACTACAGCAGGAGGAAGAACAGCAGGAAGAAGATTTGTACACTCGGCTGAAGCAATTGCAGCGGCAGTTGGAGTTCGTAGACATCCAAGAGGAGTATATCAAGGATGAGATGAAGAATCTGAAGCGAGAGCTGATACGGTGCGTAGTCCTTATGTGTTGTGAGCGCGTGCTTTTGAGTTGCGATTGTTTCCAGAAAGGTGCAACCAAGTGGAGGATTGGCTGCGGAGAGACCGCTGTAATATGGGCAACGGCGAAGTATCGCACGATGGCATTGATGTTGGGAATAGGTGATTGAGATGCGTGACAAAAGGGAAGGAAGTCCGGCGAAGGGGTTTGGAGATGATTTTATGGGCATGCATTCCTGTCTCCTTTCTCGTCCCTGTTCCTGCAACTCAGCTGGGCCAAAGAGAGAGTAAAAAGCCGATATGGCATTGCCTTCCGTGCATAGACAGAGCCACGAATTGAAGAAATGTCGTGTATCCCCTTTTACACATTCTCTTCCACGTCCTCCGTCGCTTCCATTTCCACAGGGCCAAGGAGGAGGTGAAGCGGATTCAGTCTGTGCCCCTGGTAATCGGTCAGTTCAATGAGATGATCGATGCTCATTACGGCATCGTTGGCTCTACAGGTGAGAATGCGGCCAGAAAGTGACAGGGAAACACGCCGCTCACTGGGAACAGACCATGTCGCTCATTTTTCTTCTTTCCCGTCTACGTCCAGCGGGCTCCACGTACTACGTCCGCATCCTCTCCACGCTCGACCGGGAGAAGCTCAAGCCCAACGTCTCGGTGGCCCTACACCGGCATTCTCACTCCGTGGTGGACATCCTCCCTCCTGAGAGCGACAGCACCATTCAACTCATGCAAGAGAAGCCGGATGTTTCCTACAATGACATAGGCGGCATGGATATTCAAAAACAGGTGCGTGCAATCCGTCCCTCTATTTTAACGAACATAAAAAGTGTTGTTTGTGTTCGCAGCATTTTCCAGGGCTTATCCGTACACACTGGGCGCTGTGGGTCAACCCTTTCATAGAAGCCCGCAAATTCAGTCGAGGAAAACTCCTGACGACATGTGCTCTGACCCTCCCTTCTCTCCCTTTTCCCAACCTTCTCCTTTCCTCTCTCTCAGGAAGTCAAGGAGGCCGTGGAGCTCCCCCTGACACACTTTGAGCTGTACAAGCAGATCGGGATCGATCCTCCCCGCGGTGTTCTCATGTACGGCCCCCCAGGTACGGGGAAAACGATGATGGCCAAGGCAGTGGCGCAGGCGACGACGGCCTCCTTCATCTCGGTGGTGGGGTACGTGGGGATGGGATGGGTGGAAGGGGGAGAGCAAGGAGGGACTGAGAAGCGAGGGATTTATCATCCGAAACGCAGGGAAACGTTCGAGTAAAAAAAAATCAAAAGGAGCTGACGTCATACCTCCGTTCTTCCTGCCTCGCTCCCCTCCTCCCTCCCTTCCTGCCTTTCCAGCTCCGAGTTCGTGCAAAAGTACCTAGGTGAAGGCCCTCGCATGGTCCGGGACGTGTTTCGACTGGCGCGTGAGAACTCTCCCTCCATCGTCTTCATCGACGAGATCGACGCCATCGCCACCAAGCGCTTTGATGCCCAGACCGGCGCGGTAGGCCAGGGGGGGGCTGCGAGAAAGTTTTTGAACGCTGGTACGCTTTGAATTTTCTATTTATTCGTCCTTTCTGAGTCTTGGTCCTCGCTACTCCTTTTTTCTCCTCATGGCTCGTTGGTGGGTTCTCAGGATCGCGAAGTCCAGCGTATCTTGCTGGAGCTCTTAAACCAAATGGACGGCTTCGACCAGAGCACGAATGTCAAGGTAGGTGGACAGCGTCAATTTGTTGGCACCCCCGCCCCCTACTTTGGGTCACTCTTGCTCTCTCCTCGGTGTTTATCGGTCGTGTCCTTGTCATTCCTTTCCCGCGAGGAAGCACCCCTGGCCGCTTACTGCGTCTGCAAACGCTTTTACGACAAGCCGCACCGCGCCAAAATGTGTCTATATGCCTCTTATTTTGGTTCTTGATCCTATCTCTTCCCACTTCCTTCCCTCCCTCTCCTTTCCTCCCTCCTCCCCTAGGTCATCATGGCCACCAACCGCGCGGACACCCTCGACCCCGCCCTCCTTCGCCCCGGTCGTCTGGACCGAAAGATTGAGTTTCCCAACCCCGACAGGCGTCAGAAGCGGATGGTTTTCCAGGCGTGCACGGCGAAGATGAATTTGGGTAGGTGCTTCCTGTCTCTTTCCTTTCTCCTTTTCCCTCTCCTTTTGTCCGCGTGGCAACGACGGTTGCATTGAAAGCCGGTGTCTCGAAGAGCGGGGATAGCGCCATAACTCCTCCTCCTCTTGTCCTCTTCTGGCCCCGTTCTGCAGGCGACGACGTGGATCTGGAGGACTATGTAAATCGACCGGAAAAGATCAGTGCGGCGGACGTGGCGGCGATTGCACAGGTAAGCACGAAGAACAAGAGGGAGAAAGCAATAAAGGAAACCATTCTGGGGGATATGGAGGCCTGTGGTCCAGGGTTTTCTCCCAAATGAGGAGACCGAGTACGGAGGCGAGAGCCGTGTGGCACGGGCGGATTATTTTTTTCGCTTCCCCTTCCTCTCTCACGCCCCCTTGTCCTCCCTCTCTCCTGCCTACAGGAGGCCGGTCTTCAGGCCGTGAGGAAGAACCGGTACGTGATTTTGGCGCGGGACTTCGACGAAGCCTACAAGAAGCACGTGACCAAGGCCGACAAGGAGCACTGGTTCTATTCTATGTAAAGAGGAGGGAAAAGGGATGGGTGGGACATAGGGAGGAGCGGCGAGGGAGGGTTTAAGTTCCACATCAAAAGAAGAAAGATGATCAAGCGGCTTTTGAAAAGCAATGTTTGTTCGGAAAACTGCGGTCAGACTTCCAGCAGCGAGGCCGTGATGTGTGGGTGCGTGCACGGTCATAGCTTTTCTCTTTTCAACCTTTCGTTAGGACACGTTGTTCAAGACATTTATCCCCGCCACGCGTCCACGCTACGAATGGCGTGCTTCCTGAGAGTACTCTCACTTTGGAATGACAAGGATGCCCCGCGGCGCTGTTCTTTGAGCAAGCCCCGCTTCAAACTCGGGGGGAGTGTATCACAAGGACCATAACATGTCAAACTGTGGGGGAATCTCTTCCCTTTCGATAATTGGCGCCATTGAGTTTTTCCTTCCTGTACGATAAGACTTTTTTTTTCCTCAGGCCAAAGCCAGCTCCATCCATGGAATGGCACTTTTATTATGCCTCTAGACGCCTTTTCCGTCCTCCTTCTCTCCTTTCTCCCCTCTAATATGCTATTTATGCCGCACTGGCACCTAGATTTTTCCTGCTTCCCCCGTCCAGTGTCAGACCCGACAAGGCCGCCCTCCTTTCCTCCTCCCTCCTCATCTCTTGGTGGGCACAATCGTCCTCTTCCTCCATCTCTTTTTCCCTCTCCTTCGGCCGCAGGCATCGAATGGTGGGTTCGGTGCTAAAATTGACAAAAATCGCATTGGAATGTGGAGACAGGGGCTCCAAGACCTCAAAGGCACTGGCGACGTCCAACCCCGTGAATTCTTTTTCAAAATTTTCCGTGCCGATGAACTCATGCGGGCACGCCGCCGCTGCCTTTCTGGTCGCGCTCGTGCGCCCTGCGTCTGTCGCGCTTGCGTTAAGAGATGACGTCAGGAAGGACACGCGACGGGGGGATGTCGGGTCCAAATGCCGACTCCCTTCGAGCTTGCACACTGGCGATTGGCACGTCACCATCCCTCCCTCCCCTCTCGTCCCGGAATTCCCGCTGCTTTCGCTCCCACGGCTGTCTTGCGTGCTCCACCTCCCTCCCGCCCTCCGTCCTTCCTCAAAGGGCCGGATGGGCGGGATGACTTTCTTGTTCAAGACAGCTTCCCAGGAGATGTGCTGGAAAAACCCATGCCGCTTCACCTCCCCCGTGCCTCCTTTCCCGCCCAATCTTCTTAAAGGATGGCGAATTAAGAGCGCCTCCACGAAAGAGGCAAGCGAGGGGGAGAAGGAGGGTGGGATCATCAGAGGAGCAAATTTGACGCGGCGGACGAGCTTTTTTCGGTCCCGTGTGTACCTGGGTGGGGAGACAGAGGCGTCGGGGAGGAAAAAGGGGGAAAGAGGGAGAGTAGAAATCTCGTGAGTGGATGCGTCCGCAGATAAGGAGGATAATGAAATATGGGGAGCCAGGCACCGGGGGGTCGGCGGGTAGAGACCGAAGCAATCCTTTTCCTCCCACCCCTCTCGACGCACCATGGTGGGTAGCCCGTCATCATTTCATACGTGAGCATCCCCAAGGACCACCAATCGACCGAACGGCCGTAGGCTTGCTGGGTCAACACCTCCGGCGCCATGTACTCGGGCGTGCCACACATGGACAAGGCGCCCCGATCCGGCTCCCGGACGCCGCGCTTCGCCAGCCCAAAGTCCCCCAGGCGCACGTGGCCGTGGGCATCCAGGAGAATGTTCTCGGGTTTCAAATCCCGAAAGACGATGTCGTGCCGGTGCAAATACTCCAGGGCCAAGACCAATTCGGCGGCGTAAAAGCGCGCGGCCGCCTCGCAGAAACGCCGACGCCGGGCCAAATGGAAGAGGAGCTCTCCCCCTCGACAGTACTCCAGCATCATGAAGAGGAAATTCTCCGACTGGAAAGCACTGTACATGTGCATGATGAAGGGATGAGAGACCCGGTCCATGATTTCTTTCTCCACACGCGTCCGGTCTATTTGGTGTTTGGCTACCAGGTGGGATTTCCGCAGCACTTTCATCGCGTATAGGGGCGCGTCTTCCCGATCGAGGGTGCTGCTGCCAAGCCCTGCCAAACGAGGGGGGGAGGAAGGGAAGGAGGACGAGGACGAGGAGGAAATTGACAGAGGACGGCGACAGAGCACAACGGTCCCAAACGATCCTTTGCCGAGGACGCTTAAGAAACTCAGCTCCTCAATCGCCAGCGGTTCCACCGCGTAAATATCTGAGACTGTCTTTGAAAAGCCGCAGGAACGGCGTTGGCAACGGTCGCACCCGGGATGGGCAGCGTCGACTTGCTCGTCTTCCTCCGGCACCACCCAGTTGCCCTTCCCGGGGGGGGGACCGTAGCTGTAGCCGTCCACCGAACCGCCGCGCATGGAGTATGTGGAGCTGGAAAGACTGCCCCCGCGGCTGCTGCTGCGGCTGTGGTCATCGCAGGGGTCGGTGGTGCTGCCGGAGGTCGTGTACTCGCCGGTCCACAGGTAAGTGAGCGCGTTGAGGATGAATCCCATGGAAGCGATTTGGGTGCAGATACTGCTTGTAGACAAGGGGAAGTTCGCTGGGTCGGGAAGCGAAGATGTGTGGGACGGAAGACTGGAGCAAGCTAAGGGGCTATTGTTTCGATTTTCCCTCTTCTTGAGAGACCCTTGCGACTGCGATGGCGGCTGACGCGGCGGCTGCTCCTGTTGATCCCGCGTGTCCGTGGTTGGAATACAGGGGGGCGTTCTCTGCGGATCGTGTTGTTGCTGCCAGGTGAAGATATCTTTTCGGGGTAAGAGCTGAGCACAGTCGTCCTCCCCAAGGTCTTCACAGTCTTGCGCCCCGTCTTTCGCGTCTGGCCTAGTCGCTTCTATTTCCAAATTTGGCTTGTCCTCCTTCAGTAGCCGTCGTGATGGAGGCGGAGATTGACGACGATGCTGGCCCTCAGCCTCGCTGCGTGCCCCTCGCTTCACACAAGACAAGAGCCCTTTCCGATGGGACAGGCACGAACACAAATCCTTGGACGGTGCCTTTCAAAAAGGTATGGAAGTAGAAAAATTATCAGACAGAGGTTAGTGGTACTGATGCATAGAAATGTATATGTTGGGCTGTACCGACTGCCCAAAGATTTGGACTCTCCCAAAACACGGAGATATTTGACACATTGGCCCTTATTACGGCGCCCCCTTCCTAGCTAGCTACCTCGTCAATCGATGTATGGCTGGAGGAAGGGGAAGTGATCGAAGCGTCACTCGAAGAGGAACTATCACGATGATCAGAGTGCCGCACGGTTTTGTTTGCGACAGATCCGTTATTGACAGTCAATCTCTTGTTTCCAGACGAGTCGGGTGCTTCAGATGGTTGTCGTCTGGCTTGTTCGTCGCAAAGTATTAGAACGGACTTCTCAGTGCACTGCGTCCGAGAGTTTGCCATCAAGCGTGCACCACAACAAGGGCACAAAGGGGATTCCTGGGATAAATCTCAGTGCCCCCCAGTTGCTTGATGAATGAAGAAAACAGTAAAGAAGAGGAATGCCAGGCGAAGGGTGCAATCAGCTTAGCACGGCGCGACACGAGAGTACGTCTGACAGCGATTGTTATTTAGGTACGTACCTGTGGCGTAGGGAGTGCAACTTCGACGGCGAGTCGTGTACCTAGATCGATCGTAGGCCCAGAGGATACTTCTCTGATTTTATTGCACACGAAGCTCCGGCCACACGGTGGCTAAAGGGAGCTGTTTTTGGATGGACCAGTTGGAATACAGATAAACTGTGATCAAAACTGTGCAGGTACTCAAATTTCGACACGAAACAACATTATCCTGCGTTCCAAATGCAGGTAGAGCATCGAAGCGGTTCAATTTAACGGAATTCCCGATCCGTTAAAAGAAGATCGCCGAATTTGAATTTTGGAGTCATCCGTCCAGTCCGCGGAGACCTCGATAGGCGAATGCAAAAGTTTATGGGACGATGGTGAGGGAACTTGATGAAAAATGATGGGGATATGGAGAAGGTGGAAAATATGAACCCACTGGTCTACTATCTCGACAGTTCTTGGCTGATTGCCTGGTCTGTCATGCCTTTCCATGCGGTCCTTCTTTCATCTGCCTCAGGTAGCGACTCGATGCAAAGCAAAGGCGAATGATACATGTCATCAATCTCGCCTTAAACAGGTACCATGTCAAGTGAAGGTCCTCCAGCTCCACCTCCGCCTCCATCGAATGAGATTGTAGATATTACAGATAAAATTGCCAAGCCTGAGTGCTTCGTGCTGAATGCGGTACGTCGTCATGGATGAGGGAGAAAGCTGCTACAACAAGTAAAAAGGGGAGAGGCATGATCTTCGACGAAAAAGACATTCTCAAAATTTACTCCTTGATTCATGATGCACCGTCTTTTGATGCGAACGATGCCGGTATTGTTCTGAGGATTCCTTCACGGACCACACTCGACGTGCAGTCCCCAACACGGATTGTCTGTCTCTCACCTCAACCACCACAACGTTACAGGACCCTAAGTACCCATGGGAAAATTTATTCATGGGCGATGACCGCCTCCAACTTCGATCGGACACAGATGAACAGTTAATTTTGCACCTTGTATTTTCCGAGGCCGTTAAAGTCCACAGCCTCAATCTGGTCGCTCCGGAGATGGGTGAGTACGTGGATGGAATGCCGCATCTACGGAAAGTAAAACTACTCACATGCATGCAGTCAAATAATTATGGAAAGACCGGGATCGCATGGTACACAGGATTGTAGGGATGCATATTTGTGTCTGCGTCTGTGACCTCGCCCATCTAGGAGG
This sequence comes from Microchloropsis gaditana, assembly GCF_000240725.1. Lineage (NCBI taxonomy): Eukaryota > Eustigmatophyceae > Eustigmatales > Monodopsidaceae > Microchloropsis > Microchloropsis gaditana. The sequence continues at coordinate 18,547 of NW_005803613.1, forward strand.
AGTCGGTGTGATTTTGCAATTCCTCTCGTGTCTTGAAGGACTATATATCCATCTTCTCACTGCACCCACCTCGTGTCTTGATCCAGAGGCCGCGCCTGCCACTGTAAAGCTGTACCTGAATAAGACTTCTTTCTCGTTCGACGACGCTGAAAACATTGAGCCCACGCAAGTGCTAGAATTGACGGAAGAGGACTACAAGGCAGAAAAGGTGATGAGAAAGGAAGGAGAGGGAAGAGAATGTGAAATGGGCAGGGGAGGGCAGGGGCGAGAAGCAAAGAAAAGGCGGAAAAGATCGTAAGGAGGGGAGGAAGGGAGGTAGAGAGGCGAGGGAGAAGGGAGTATGGAAGCCGGCTGCATGGAAGAGAATGCAAAATTTGAAAATTTGCATCGTCGTGCTCACCTTCTATTTTCGTTCAGGTCACTCTATTAAAATTTGTCAAGTTCCAACGGGTCTCGTCCTTGACCATTTTCGTGGAGAACAACAACGGCGCGGACTACACGGCCCTCTCCATGCTGCGTCTCTTCGGCACCCCGTTGCAGGGCACCGATGTATCCAAGATCCAGAAACAACCGTAAGTGAACGAGGGAGGGAGCGAGGGGGAAGAAGGGGAGAAGGGAGGGAGAGGAAAGCCGGTAGGTTTTGGAAATAACGGTCTCGGCCTACATGCAACAGGGCCCAAGGGTAGTGGAGTCTCGCCATATGCCTCTTTCTCGCGATGCACGGAGGAGAATAATCATGTAGGAAGAGGTCTGGGGACGTAGGGAGGGAGCCAATGGGATGGGAAAGGGAGGAATGGATCACGCACCCCCCTGGTCTTCCTGGCGTCGCCGAGGAGGATGTTCGATAGGAGGCGACGAGGGAGAAATCCGGGTACTTCTACTTGAAAAAGAAAAAAAAACAGACGTCCGGCAAGCAGAAGGAGGCTTAAGAGCTTCTTGCGGGTTCCGGTCACTCTCCGATTTAGAGAGCTTAGGTATCGTTCTGTCGTTTCGATGGCTTTTAGTTGCAAAGCCTTGGTGGTATTATTATCTCAATCGTTCACATTTATTCCATCTCCGTCCTCCGTCCTTCTGGACGCTCCGCTCTCCCTCTACCTCCCGCCACCCGGCTATCCCCCTTCTCCACTGTCTCTCCTGCCTGGTACAAGCCCCCCAAAGCCTCCTCAGCCCTTGATATATCGTACATCCAGCCTTCAACATTCCATCCACTCCCTTCCAAACGCAGGCCCCCAAGGTCTCCCTTCCAAACGCAGGCCCCCAAGGT
>NW_005803613.1:19820-22892 GCF_000240725.1 Microchloropsis gaditana
CGGGGCCGCTCCATGGATCATTAACGGCTATGTTTCATACTGCACCCTCCCAGCGCTCCCCTTTTTCCGCGACCTCCTCCATTCTGTCTCCTCAAACGATATTTACGAGAAAGTCCAATATGTCGGCGTTGGCAATGGCTGCCTGGATGTCTTCCCGTTGCAGCTGCGGAGCGAAGGGAAAAGCGAGTGCGTGCCCGAGGGGGGGCATCGGGAGAGAGAAAAAGGGGGATCCGAAAGACATTTTCGATTGGCGTCGATCACAAGGTTTCGTCGAAGACGCTGAGAGCAAGACTTCTTCTTTCCAAACCGTGAGATATCGATACACTGGACATGGTGTTGCGGTCAACGCGCGACCGGGACTAGGAAAAAAGAGCGGGGATAAGCGAAGGAAAAAGAATAACCTACCGTACGACGCTTGCTTCGTTCACTGTAGCACCAGGAGCGAATCGTCAGCTCAAGGATAAACATCTCACAAGCCTTTGCAAAGAGCACCAGCACCTCCGCACTGATCATGTGCACGTCTTCGTCGCTTTTCATGATGCGTTTGATCCGCGCCAAGGGCAGATCAATGTAATTTTTGAAGTCCTATCATGCAAGTGCAGGAGTGTCAGACAAAACTATACGCTCGACGCACATGAGTGCCTGACTAGAAGCAATTTTTGTGCTAAAATATTCGTAATCCAGCACCAACAGTGATGAGACCTGTCGAATTCATCTCCTGCGCTCGAAGCCCCTGAAAGGACCTACCTGTTCAGATGCGAGACTCAACGTCTCCATTTCTGCCAATTGCTCTACCCAAAAGTCTTTCAATTTTCTAATCAAGTTTTGTAAGTGCTCCGCTTGCTCAGCATCGGTGGGGATGTAAGGTTGCTGTACAGCAGGGTTTGCCCCATTCCCCGATGCTCCACTCATAGCGACCTTAACACAAGACCAAGGCTTCCGCTTAAGGGGGCAAAGTTATCAAGGACTTCGCACGGGACTCAAAGCGCACCAAATGAAGCCTGTATCGGTGTTGTAAGAGCGTGTAAGGGAGTTATAGCAGAGACAAGACGACGAGAACATCTTTTTCAACATTCACCAAGCACCACCCTGCATACTCTGATTGCGCTTCGACCCGTGCATTCTTGAAAAAGCTACATTTTTTATTGACTCCTTAGCCAAGGCATCCACCAAGCTGCATCCAGTCTACATCCCCTCACATGTTCAACGAAAGCATCGTGGCCAGCAGTCGGGCAACGAGAAATCAGGCTGCAGAATTTCAGGCGTACGTGACAGATATGATACCCAGTCGCTGCCCTACCATGAGGCTGGGGCAACGCGTTGTTCCTGTTCCAAGCCGCTTTTCGGTCCATTTTGAGGATGTTTTGTCGTGCGCAGACTGCCTTGAGGATCATGCACCGGGTGTACGCCTCCATAGTATCTAGGCAAACAAGTTTCACTCATTGTCTTCGGTCCACCGTGAGCGCAGGCACAATGGGTAACATTTTTCCAACTACGGCAAGTAACGGTTACATTGCACCTGGCCACACAGAGACAAGTACGCCTAATGCCGTGAGATGGCGGCCGCATCACTTCGATAGCCGATGTGAGAAACTTTTTTGTGACGGTTTTTGTCATGAAAACAAAAAGTTTTACACTGGTAGCTCTGCTCATCCGAACCGTACATCGGAATGGGTTTGGTCAAGGGGGGAGGTCAGTACCGACTCACCAAGACGCCGGAAACGAGACGTTTGGCAAGGAGATGCGAACGATGATGGGTTTCTCGGCAATAAAAGAGTCCTGATCGCAATGTACCAGCATAAACACGAGAGGTGTGAGGAAATAGACATCGCAATGGAGGGCACGGAGTGGAAGCTTGAAACAAAAAAATCTCATCAAAAAGACAAACTTCAGGACTCTGCAGTTGGGTGCAACAAACAACAAGTGGCCGGACTACGTCGAAGCGGAGAAGAAAATGAAACATACGTTGGACGCGAGCTCGTAAAAAGTACTGCAGTCCAAGAGAATGTGCGGCGTTTCGGACGCCTGGAGAAAGCGTGTCGCGCCACCCTCACCAAAGACGGGAGAGGCTCGAACGACGCGGAGGAAGCTTTTTCAAAAGCGCTTGAAGCATCTCAACGAGAATCCAAGGGTGTTCGACGGAGGCATGGCATGGTAGTCGATATGGAACGGGAGGACGAGGAAGAAGACGAAGAGGAAGCGGACGAGAAAGAAGAAGGGGACGACAAAGGCGCTACAGAAAAGGAAGTAGGCCATCAAGAGAACAGAAGCGAGGAGGGGCGGCAGACAACAATGGAGGAAGAGGGTGCAGAGGATGGGCCTGGTGGTGATAGCGATGAGGAGCGCACCGAGCAGCATATGCAAGAAAAAGTCGGATCGGACGAGGGAGGGCTTTCGGACCGTCACGGGGAAGACGAGAAGGGAGGAGGAGAGAGAAAGAGGAATGGGGAGGAAGAACCAAAGACGGGAAAAATAGACCAGGGAAAAAGTGACGTAGGAAATGACAGAGGAAGAGGGGAGGAGTGGTCAATGTGGGAGGGCAGTAAAGGAGAAGAAGGCGCTGAGACGTCCTTAAAGAGGGAGGAGGAGGAGGAAAATGGCGGATACGAGGACGAGGATTTGGAAGATGAGATAGTGGAGGACGAGGAGGAGGAATTGAAAGTGAATATCGAGCAAGAGGGGCGTCGGCTGTGGAACGAGTCTCAGGGGAAGCCAGCGAAGTCAGCAGAGCGGGGGTGGCCATCAGAAGCGATGGAGGGTGAAGGCAATCAATTTGAACAGAGGCGTCCAGATACGCAAAGGCCTGCACCGGTTTCTCTTTCTCCCTCTCAATTGTCGCTTTATGATGCCCGCACGGCATCAACCCAAGCCAGTAAAGACCAGAGCGCCGAAAATAGCAGGCGTGTCGTACAGCCTGAGGGCATTGGAGACGCCGAAGCCGGTTGTTGTGGGCAACGGTTTGAGAAGGGAGGAGAGGTAGGGAGGGAGGAGGATGGGCTGGATGCGGGCGAGGCAGAGGAGGAGGAGGAGGAGGAGGAGGAGGAGGAGGGGGACGAGGAGGAGGAGGAGGAC
>NW_005803613.1:23047-25094 GCF_000240725.1 Microchloropsis gaditana
CGGGAGGGCCATGTAGTCTTTGAGGGCGCGCATGCCTTCCTCCTGAATGTCAATGTCAATGCAAGGAATAGGCAAGGATGGAAAACTAAGGTTAAATCAAGGGGAGGGTAGGGACAAGAGTCACGGGCGCCCACACGCATAAAGCATCGTGACCGACCGCCCTTTACCCCAACCCGTCGGTGGCTTGTGCCGTCCATGCGTACCACTTCGCACTCCGCGCTCTTGGACGCCTTGAACATGACTTCTTTTCCAACAATCTTACGGTCGTAGGTCAGGTTGGTGGCATCTGCCGAGGGCAGCTTCACCGCGGAAGGGGCAGACGGGGAGGAGGGAGGCGGGGAAGTAGTCGGAGAGGCGGTGGGCGTGGCCGTCTCCGATGTCCTTGAGGGGTTTATCCAATGACGGAGAAGCAGGGAGGAGGCCTGGACAGTGAGAAGAAAGGGGTACCGTATCAGTGGAGAAGCCCGAAGTGGGAGCGTCTCAAGCACCCGAAGGGTAGTAGCCTGCCCTGACGCGTACCATTCTTCTGCTCAACGAATGCTCTGGAACTGTGTGACGGGACGTTTTCAGCTGCGCTGGTGCAGTGTAAGGGATGCATGGGAAGATTTGGAAGGCCTCGGAGGGCGCAGGGGCGCAAAATGCGACGAAGATGAGCAGAGAGCAGCAGGAACGATCTAACCGAGCCTTCTGGCGGCCTCGGCGTTGGGAGGAATATTTTTGTGTCGCATGTGCCGTGCAAGCGCTCCAGGTGGTGCTGTGCTGCATGTTTAATATTGTGTGTCCTGAATGGTACTCAAGGGGGAGCAAGTGGGACCCAAAATCCACTCAAGCGGGTCAAAAAGCCGACTTGCAGGAATACGAGTCCTGTGGAAAGAACAGTCTACGTGACCAAGCCCGATCAAGCCCTGCTGTACGATCGTCGAGTCAAAATATGAGTGAGCAAGCCTGGCATGAAAGACAACTTCGACAGGTGACATCCGTGACCAGAAAGACAAAGTTGCAGCCCTTGCGGTGGTTTGTTTAGGCTCTGGACCAAAAAGCATTCGGGTTCAAGCATCAGCGGGAGTCGCTGCCGGGTATCTTTTCTGGCAAGCCGACGCGTGCTCAGGCTACATACCCTAGTTATTGATGCCTTGACCTTCCAAGCCAACAGCCTTTTGCTTTCATTTTAAAATGAAACTTGTGCTTCGGTGTCCTTCGATGGGCTCAAATCGTCCTATTCAACAGAGGACACCAGTACGTGGTGTTCGCTATCTACATCCACACGTGTACGGAACAGCGTGCCCCCGATCATTCCATCCAACCCTCCGAGGCCATCATTTCTTGGATCTTTCTGTCTATCTTAGCTAAAACAAGTTTAAAGAAATCTGCATCTGTCTGCAATCAAAGTTTGCTCGGTATGTATTTTGTCAAAAGTTTCACCTACCCACGTGTCTTTCCTGTCCCCCGTACGGACCGCCCGCTTCTATCCATAACAGCATCCCTCGCGCATTACTTTTCAGACCGTTTTCAATATAAAATTCATACCATAGATTTCATCACGCGCGTGCCGCCGTAGCACCATCCCTCCTCAAGGAGTTGTCTCCCAGGCGCTGCGAAGGGCGAGGCCCTTGTCTCCATCCCGCACCTCGTGTGCGCCTCCCCGATCTCAACTGGGCATTTGCGCGTCAGTATTCAAGTTAATAAACAAAAAGATTAGCTTTTACATGAAGCAGACTCCAACGACTTTAGTCGTCACGTCATACGAGGGATAATCTGCTTGCCCCTCCGAGGTCATGGTGTTTTCTCCCTCGACGACATGCAACACTCCTTTGAGGTGCCTTTTCTATTAGTTCGACCGGCACTTCCTTATATCAACAGGATAAAAAAATTAAAATTGCCAACAGAGCACACACTCTAGAAGAAATACTGGTCGAGTAAGGGCGCCACACCGACAACGAGGACCACCAACATCACGAGTTGCTGCACAGCCTCGACCGCGGCATCCATTCCTTTTTCCACAAAGCCGTTCCATCCTCGAATTAATGTATAGATGGTGAAAACTATT
>NW_005803613.1:25104-27371 GCF_000240725.1 Microchloropsis gaditana
CTTTGAGACTGGCAGATGTTTGCGACAATGTCTCCTCCTCGTCACCGTCAACCGCGTTTACACCTCTTGGCGCCAATCGCAGAGGGTGGCTGTTCCGACGCTTTAGCTCCGCGCGCAGTGGCATCGGCGTTGCTGTCAAGGTGATCTGAGGGGCCTTCGCAGAAGATGTGGACAGGGCGGAGGAGGAGACCTTGGAAATGGAAGTAGCAACGAGGCCGATGGGAAATTTAGTCAACACCAGACCCCCCATCCCATGGCCCGAGGATGACGAAGTCAGGTTAGCCGCCGCGAGAGTCTGAGACATGATTGCTTGCCTTGTCTGGATTGATGTTCTTGTTTTATGAAGTGTGTTTTAAAGGAGCGAACGTGAGTGTTGGTTTCCATGCTACTTCAATATCGGTCAGAACAGGGCTGAAGGCGCCGAGGGTCAGGCACTTGAAAGATATGGCTGCTAGCTTGAGTAGAAACGAAACGTTTCAACCCCCCAGGAAAGCTTCCATCCCGGCACATTTATCCGTGCACAAGAAATGAATAGTTACGAAAAGAACCACGAATGTCAATTTTGGGAACAGCCGCTTGTCGGTATAAAAGGAAGTCGACACGGGAATTGCCTCCCCACTCGGAAACGGAAATTCAAAAATGTCGAAGAGCTGCGGCTGAAGCTGCCATGAAGTGGCGACAAGATTACCATTGCCCACTTCTTTCCAACGCAATACACCTCGAATGTAATGTTACTCGCGAAGTATGCGTGGAGTCTTTTGCGGTTTATAACATAGCTCTCTTTTTGAGAGTGCAGCTCTGGGAAAGCGTGTGTGCTGTTCCTCAGTCGCCGTTCTGGCATGTCTTTCTTCGCCTATGGTTTACGTCAAAGCTCGTCACTTTTTCGCGCCTTAATTGCGTTATACACGTCATATCCTCAAAGGGCATTTATGTTTAAGAAATGACCAGCTTGCAGGGGTTCACGGAAGACGACCAGGCGCGCCTTTTTAATGAGACGGTGTCTCATGCTGTTGCCAAAGGGACAAAACGAGGACTAGGCTTCTCCTCTTCATCATCTCCACCGCCGTTATCATCATCATCACCACCACAAAGCTCGAGAACACACGACAGAACAAGAGAAGGATTTGGCACAACAGGGGAAGTAGAGTCAGCGACTGAAAAGGACAAAACTGAAGGGGGGGAAGGAAGGAGGAGGAAAAGTCGTATAGAGCGTCCCTCTCTTTCTCGGTCGCCTCTCCGGCGCCACCGCCGGGACAGCAGCGAAAGCCCCCGGTCTTCCAAGCGTAGTAGGAGACGCAGCAAAACTCGCAGCGCGGGACGAAGGGAAAAGGATTATGAACGTAGCGAGAGCCGTGAAAGAAGTAGGAACAGAAGCGTAGGACGGGGCGGCCGCGGTCGCAGGGATGAATCGAGAGGGGAAAGCAAACACTCACGCAAGCGTGGGAGAAGAGAAAGCAGTGAGAGAAGGAGTGGGCGTCATGAAAGAAATAGGTACAGAAAGCGGAGCCGCAGCCGGAGGAAGAGCAGGGAGAGGGAGCGGGGGCAAGACGAAGACGTGGAGAGGGAGAGGAGAGACAGAGGGAGCAGTAGGGAGAGTCATCACCGGACATCAAGCCCGAGCAGGAGTCGAAGCCAGAGCAGGACACGAAGCAGAGGCTCAAGGAGAATGCGAAGCACGTCGAAGGACTCGACGAGCAGCCAGGGAGGAGGGACAGAGGGGCCTACTCTGCCTGCTGCCCGCGCTGTCTTCCTCTCTGTAGCCGAGCGGATCCAAAGACGTTTGGCCGCAGCCACTGCGGCAGCTGCGTCTCCTCCGTCCTGTCCTCCAACCGTCGCCGTGACCTCCGCCTCTTCTAATCCACCCCCTGCACCCTCCTGTTCCTCGTTGCAGCAAAAGCTGCAAGCCCGGGTACGAGAAACACTGGAGGACACGAGTCGGCGAGACGCGGCGTCTCGGCCCTCGGTGGCACAGGGGCAGGCCTGGGAAGGGAGGGACATGGGGCTGACGGCTGCCTTCCTTTTGGCGGAGGACAGGCTCTTGAGTAATGAGGAGAAAGGCTTGGTGGAAGAGGAAGGGCGGCGGAAGATGATCGCAGCCATCGAGGACGAGGCTGTGGAGAGCCTGATGGCAGAGACACAGGTAGGGGGGAGGGAGAAAAGGGAGGGGAGGGAGGAAGGTTTGAATTTTGTCGCGTGTTGTTGCCTCAGGACGGTGGCTTTGTGAGCGCGTAGGCTGGAGGGTAGGGCAGGGAGGGATTGATTTGGGG
>NW_005803613.1:30174-30415 GCF_000240725.1 Microchloropsis gaditana
ACGAATGGCCGCCCCGTCCCCGGCGCCCCCGGGCCCTAGCACCCAAAACGAGGATCTTGCCTCCTCCTCCTTCCCCGCCTCCTTTCTTCCTTTCCCCTTCTGCCGCTCTAGGCCCTGTTCCACTCATCCTTTGACGTGCTTTACAGTTTCGGCGTCTTCAGCTTCTCCTCCAAGTCCTATGGCGGTCATATAGATGTGCAAGGGCTCGTCATACCTTCCTTAACTGATTTCTTTCTCCACA
>NW_005803613.1:30488-30922 GCF_000240725.1 Microchloropsis gaditana
CCCCACCTACCTGTGCAACAGCAGCCCTCGAGTCGTCGCCGGAACTCCACACTTCGTAGTCCTTCGCCAGAATCTGAATTAAGAACGTGCCGGAAGTTCAAAACCCAAAAATAATGTGGAGAGCGACATGCCGATCGTTGTAAAATCGTTTACCATGACTCAGAGTGGGTCTCTGCCCCTGACCTCCCCACACGCACTCGCTCCCTCTCTCCCTTCCTTCCCCCTCTTCCTCCTCCTCCCCCTCTCCTTCACCTTGACAAACCGAGGCACCATGACTTTGAGGATGCCCTGGATGACCAAAGAGCCCCCCGACTCGAGCACGTGGTGCGGAATCACGTTCCCCCGGGGGACCTGGGGAGGGAGGGAGACAAGGCCCATGCACATGGGAGGGAGGGAGGGAGGGAGGGAGGTGTGCGTCTGGTGTGTCGACAGGT
>NW_005803612.1:0-609 GCF_000240725.1 Microchloropsis gaditana
ATGTCTCCCTAGGCCCAGTCTTGTGCGCAGCACCACACTCAATACCACTCACCACCACCCCATCCGTACAGGTTTGTCAAGTCAGTCGCCGCTTGTCGTCGAGCTTTGGGGTAGAACGTGGTGACACGGATTCGATCCACGCGGAGCACCGGCAGCTACTATCAATAGTAACGCCAACTGACTGCTACACATACTGCTCTCTGAACGGGGGGGAGTCGACGCCTTTCTTTTTCAACTGGAACACGGTCACATCCCAGTGTTTCTGCTGCGGGGGCGAGTGCACGTTGATTATTGACCCAGCGTTCAACGCGTATGAAGTCATCGTCGCTGCAACAGGCGCTCCAACGGCGGCTCCCACGCCGGTCCCTTCGGCAGTCCCTACTGCATCGCCTACAGCTACCCCTACGGCTTCGCCTACAGCATCGCCTACTGCATCGCCTACAGCTGCTCCTACGGCATCGCCTACAGCATCGCCTACTGCATCGCCTACAGCGTCTGCAACACCTGTCCCTACCCCAAATTCCGCGCCTCCACCTTAGTCCTATAGCTGGTCCTGACGCGAATATAAGGATGACATGATGATGCTAAGGGAGCATGAGTTCAGCGATA
>NW_005803612.1:2056-2548 GCF_000240725.1 Microchloropsis gaditana
CACCCCAATTTGCCCTCATTTTAAAAAACTAGTCATGACACTTATATAGCAAATTCATTTCCTACAAACGATGGGTTCCGAAAAAGAAAATATATATGATCATGACAACGAGTGGGGCGCATTGCAGGGGGGAATGAAGGAAAAAGAAATGAAGCATCTCATCCTGATGGTCCTGATAATGTTGAAATTATAAGCATACTAAATCCTGACAGAGGAAACACAAAAGAACCACTTACTTTATTTGATACACCCTTTATCAAATATTTTTTATTTCTGAGAGATTTCTTAGCTTGCACTTACCAGCAAAGACTCGTGTGATGAATAGTTGACTCGTCACCATCAGTTTTACAAAATCTTGTAGCCTTTAGAAGCCAGATGGATGAAAGATGGGAGAATAGGCAGCACGAGATTAAGTCGGGGAAAACGAAGCGATGTTAAAAACAAGTACAAGGCCGTCTTGGAGAGCGACTTCTTGCTCCGAACAAGCGCGAT
>NW_005803612.1:2558-7262 GCF_000240725.1 Microchloropsis gaditana
AGCAGTCCCTACCGCATCGCCTACAGCTGCCCCTACGGCATCGCCGACCGCGTCGCCTACTGCATCGCCTACAGCATCGCCTACAGCTGCCCCTACGGCATCGCCTACAGCTGCCCCTACGGCATCACCTACAACATCGCCTACTGCATCGCCTACAGCTGCCCCTACGGCATCGCCTACAGCATCGCCTACTGAATCGCCTACAGCTGCCCCTACGGCATCGCCCACCGCATCCCCTACATCTAACCCTACGGCCTCGCCCACGCAGCCTCCAACTGGTGTCCCTTGCTACAATCACGATGCTCGCGTCGTCATGGCCGATGGCTCGCTCAGGAACGTTATAGATCTTCGTAAAGGAGACCTCATTTCGGTGGATCCCAACGATCACCGCATTCATGCCAAGGTCCTTTCTCTTGTCGAAACTACCATTGAAGGTGCTGGTCATCGACGTATGTGCGAGCTCGCTCCCGGCTTCTTTCTTACTCCAACACACCCTCTTTTAGTGAATGGAACGCGATGGATCCGACCTGAATGGGAATTCGCTTGTAATACTCCTAAAATATTCAAGAGCTTATTCAACATCGTGTTAGAGGAGGGTCCGCATCATACAATCAACATTCAGGGCTTTGCCGTGGCTTCCTGGGTGAAGTATCCTGTCGGCGTTCCTATGATTGATCGCCCCTACAAGATGGAAACGTACCGTGTCTTCGAACAGAAGCCCGGATTTGCAGAAGGTCATGTGAAGATCGATGCCAAAACATTTTCTGATTTCAAATCGAAATGGATGAAAACCACTGGAAGCATATCCGCACCGGAAGCTCTAACTTTGGTGTCATCATCGCCGGTCACGATTTCCGCGACCCCCCTGCACATGGAGCTCTGAGTCGAGGCACTAACTACGGTCTGCTCTAGGCCGGTGCATCGATCAGGTTATGGTCTAACGAAAGGGACTGTGAAGGTGATACATACTGGCAAAACCTAGACTTGATGGGTGCATAAGTAAAAATACATAGTATCTGTCGTAGAGAGTTTTATTTCCCCCGTGGAGTATTGTCACGGCATTCGAGATTGTTCTCTCATGATATCCTATACCCAAAAAAGGTTTGCCACTATATTAACGGCCCAAATGCATGCAAGCAAGCGATTCCCTACATCTTGGGAAATTACGACCGTTCTTGTTGAAAAGAACTTCTCCCTTACTATGTAACAAAGAAAGAAAGATTACTGTGGGCTGACATTCCATTCCTCATTCCTCATCAATTCCTCATCCTCATATGTTCTGATCTTGAGATTTTATTCCATCAACTGACGTTTTAGAACATATCTCTTTACCGGGAGGTGTGGGTTTTCCCGTCGCCCACGCGTAGGTTTTTATCGTAAAACGGTACTATTGTTTTGACATGAGGCTTGACTCGTCTGTAGAAGGGCCTGTTAGAATGTCAAACCTAAGCGCAAGAACTGAACTGTCTGGTTTATAGCCAAGCAATGTAGATCTTACATGCCTCATGTATGCTGTTTGGAGCCTTCCTTTTGCTATTCTTCTTCAACTTTCATAGCTACAAGAACCCATTTTGTGCCCTTCCAACTTTTTGTTTTTCCATCTCAGGATCGATGCCGTGGCAAAGTTCCAATCTCATGCAAATATTTATCTTAGGCTATTGTACAGCAAGCAGCAGGTCCTGATCCTATGTCGGGTGCTCACTCAAATCTCTTACTTACGCTACGGAACGATATTTCAAATTTAAAAAGTGATCCGTGGAAATCTTGATCTTGTCTCAGCCAGAGGAGGGGCTATCAACTGCTGCGCCACGGCAGGGTAATAGTAACGAAGCCAATCCCCTTTGCCTGCGGCGTCTTTCATGCAGCACCCTTTTCACAGTGCCTTTTTGGTCGACCAGCACACCACGTTCCAAAACTCTTGTCTGGGACTCCCGGCTTTTCGAGGAACTTCTCAGCCCTTGTCAGACCAAGAAATTCTGGAACGCAGGCGTTCTTGTCAATCGCCAACGAGGGCAAGATAGACGGTTGAGACGACGCCATCTTGTCGAAAATAAGGAAGACTGCTTCCTCATTTCTTGATGCTTTCTGGGCCTGCTACCCAGTCACCCAAAACAGCAATTGCAGTCGAAAGGACACAAGGCCGTGCCTCCACCTTTTCCAACACGCATTGATTCAGGGTCGTAGATGGGCATGCCAGTCGCATCGCGTTTCCCTGTGGTAATAAGCAAAGCGCTCGATGGTTCAGTTGTCCCTACACCTTAATCTGATCACTGAGTAATGGTCGCCTCGAGAGGCCTTCGGCCAGTGTATGGCAACATCCACACCTTTTTTTTCTCTAAAGGAAGATTGCGTCTCATCTTCAGCTGCCCGGATCAAAGTTCATCCCTTTGATGCCTCCCTTGCCATTTAGCAGCCCTACCACTTACATGGTCTGACGTCGGGATCGTCTCTCTGAGGGTCGTACCTCCGTCCTTCATTCTTTCCCACCGTATGGGACGGTGGACGGGAATCTGCCTTTTTAATCTTCACCACAGCTTTCTTGGTGGTAGCACTGGCCGCTGCCACTCGTTTACGTTGAGTCAGATCATTGAAAAGGTCGTCAATCTCTTTGCCTGCCTGACGCACCGCGTCTGTGAGGAGATTCTGGATACGAAGGAGACAAATAAGAAAATGACGGGTTTGGTTCCCGTTTTATGCTCTGTGAAAACGCAAGTACAAGAGCAGTCGGAAACTCGGGCCATTGATATCACCCTTCTTGTTTTTAAAACAAGACCCCTCCTTCTGCAGCTGCGACGGATCCGGGCTCGTTCAAACGTTTGCCACCTGTCCTTTGCCTTGTTACTTGTTTCCCACGCTTCGTGCATTCCCGAAAAGCCGGCCATTTATTTCGCGTACCTTTTCCTCTTTTCCTGCAAATTTGTCTTCGACATCGGCCGTTTCTCTGTTGGTGTGGCTCCGCTCATTGCATGTTCTAGAGTCCTTTTTAATCTTTGACTGGGGTCTTGGAGGCCTAAAGGCTGTGTTTGTTCGCGCCCTCCCCATGTCTGCCTCCCCTCCCGTCCCTAGATTCATTGTAGAAACATCAAAGAGAAGAATGTGGTAGTGTATTAGGCAGGTGGAAGGCCTGGGAATACCCGATGTCGATCACAATCAATGGGCACTCAATGCCTCTCCTCCTCGGTGCCCAGATGTCTATTTCATGACGCCCCAATGCTCCAATTAAGCTGCCTGGCAAGGAAAACACATTTTGTTTCTGGCAAGGAAGACAAGAAAAATACCTTAATCTGTGAGGTTCTATGGACCATTGCAGGTCTTTCTTATTGGGATAAACCAGTAACTTCCCCTCTTTCCTCGCGACACTCAAGCCATTCCCAGCCTCGCCTCTCTCCCTTGCTCCACTTCGCCGTTCTCGATGTGCTCAAGGAAGATTAAATAATATGTTCCGGCTTCCCAACCAATTTCACACACAGCATGACAACGATTGCAGCAGGAGGATGAGTAGTGAGAGCGCCCTCTCTCTCCCCGACGGCGGCAGCTGTACGTTAATTGGCCACAAGCTCGGCTGCCCCGGGAACCAAAAACCTCCTGCCTCTCCCCTTCAGGCCCCCTTTCCTCCCATCTCCTTGCAGACTGCCAGGCGCACAGACCGTATTCCCTGCCTTGTAGGCACGTCTCAAATGGGTGCGCAACAGAAGGTGGGCTTGCTGCTACTGCACGAGCCAGTGAACGTGGCTCCAATCCTGTATGGCGAGGACGAGGACGACGGGGCAGGGGAGGTGGCAAAACAAGGGGGAACGCAAACAGAGATGGGCACCCCGAAAGCAATGGGCTCACCCCCCGCCTCTTCTTCTCCTGAGAGAACATTGCCACCTCCCGTTCCAGTGCATACGGACGGTGTGGGGCTCGCAGGCTCCCCTCTTAGTTTGCCTCCGGGTCGCGGCTTGCACTTGGTCATTTTCTTCGTGCCAGCCCACATGATTACCAGCGAGCTCCTTCAGTTCGTCTCCCCCTTCCGCGACGACATCCGCCTCCTACGCATCGTCAGTCACCGCCTGCCTGCACCCCCGCCGTCTCTGCATCCCTCCATTTTCGCCGCGCCCGCCCATGCCTCCCCATCGATGCGAGACCCCCCGCTGGCCGCGGGAGACCCTTCTTCCATGCATTCCCCCTTGCCTCCTCCGTACCCTACACCATCGCAACCGGCCAAATACATGGCTTTGCTGGAAATGACAACGTCGACGGCTGCGGATGCGTTCTATCATGAATTTAACGGGCGTCCATTTAACAGCTTGGAGCCGACGCTCTGTGCCGTCGGTTTTTTGAAAGGATTACTGTTCAGACGACCCTCCGCTCCTCTTGCCCGCACTGGTACGTGACCCTCGTTCATTGATGTGTTCACGATGCAGGACTTGCTCGCGGTTTTTATGTGTTTCCCTCCTTTTCTCCTTTCCCCCATACCGGTTACCCGCCCCCTTGTTGCTGCCCCGCTTCTCTCTGGCTCCGCTTCCCTGCCTCGCTCACGCTGTTTTACCACGATTCTTGTCGCAGAATGGGGGGGAAATGGGGCAGATAATGCCGCGTCCGAGGAAAAAGGGCCCAAGGAGACCCAAAGTCCATCTCCACTTGGAGGACCTGCTCTAGAGGAAGGCGAGGGGACGAAGAGAGCAGGGCTTGAAGAGGACAAGAAGGCGGAAGAGGAGGAGG
>NW_005803612.1:7272-11871 GCF_000240725.1 Microchloropsis gaditana
ACTTTCTCCCACATGGTGGTTCGTTGAATGTTGAAGAGGAGGCAAATCATGGAAAGCCTTCGTTGACAACCATCCATGCTTTGGGCAGAGTGAAATGACGGAGCGCTGGAAGTCGGCTCTTTTCCAGGGAAGGGAATTTCCCTTCCACCGTCCACAAGCATGAGGAAAGCACATATGTATTTTTGGGAAACGAACAAAACACGACGCATCAAAGAATCAACCCCTTATACATTCGGCATTCGTATCCGAACAAGCGTGACCCGAATCAGCCACATGCAACGTGGCAACCGTTATCTACAACGGGCTCTCACAAAAGAATTTTCTTTTTTCCTATGCATGCTAGCTGTCCTTCTTAGCCCTTGTATCTTCGGTCCCTTGTTCTCATTTAAAGCCCACGTCTTTAACTTTCTTGTTCGCCCCCACCACCCGTTTCAGCTCCTTCTTGGTCATGATGGCTATTTCGGCATTGGGAGGGAGTTTCCCGTCCACCACATCCCTCGAGTACTGCGCACGCTGCAAGAGCTTGACCCACGCCGCTGAAGGGCCAGGGAAGAGAAGGGAGGGAGGGAGGGAGGGAGGACATTAGCAAATGGGTGGTGTGTAGCATGTAACCCTGCCAAAACCTCAATAAGGGTGAGAGGGAGGGAGAAAGTGAGGGAACGGGCCCCCCGCCGAAGAGACTGCATGCCCACCTTTCTCCGCCATCAGCAGCTGCCCTCCTCCTTCCACACGTCCAAGCATCTCCTCTTCTTCCTGGGTCAGGCTCCCTCCCACACTACCCAAGTTGAAGCCCTGCTCCTTCATTTCTGCCACGTACGCCTCCTTCTTCTTCTCCTCTCTGTCTAGGGCAGCCTTCACGCGCCGTGCCTCTTCCCGGGCCATGCGTTTCCGATTCACTGCCACGTACAGGCAGAGACCGATGGGAATTATGAAGCGCCCAACAACTGTTTTGATGGGGAGGGAGGAAGGGCCGGAGGGAGGGAGGGAGAAAGGGTGGGAGGGAAGGAAGGACGCTCAATTCCGATTCGGACCTCACGCAGACATATTTCTCGTTCCAATTCCAATATGTGGAAACAAAGACGTACCAACCCCCCCAAAATGAGTCACACGAATTGCCGGGTAGGGAGTGCGATACGAGATAGGGAAACGTGACACAATTGTCATCTTAGGTCGTGAGAAGAGCGGAGAGAAGAAAACCCCTTACGCAACCAACAACTCTCCCATAATACAGACGTTAAAGCCATTGAAAATGGGCCAGAAAGTTCTGAGGATAATAATGAAATTCCTTATCCATATCGGTCGTCCAAAATGACGTACTTGCGGCGACGATGCGAGTCTCGGGAGACATGCTTGTGTCTCGATACGCATGCGCAGGCTTGACGGCAACTCCCAAAAGTGACGCAAAAGACGGAAGAAGCGCACATTGTATGAAACGAGCAATATGAGGACAAAGACCTGGAGTGTTCCTGTTCCCTTGCTTCTCCTGCGTTGTTGCTTCCTTTGAAGACTTGAGTAACTCTCTTATTGGAAAGTAATTAGCAGTAGGCGAGGCGATTCGAAGGGAAGAAATCCTGGCCAAGTATTGTACGTCGCCAGGCTGGACTCTTAACCTTGTTTTACAATTTATTGTGGAGAGTTTTCCGCCAGGAGATGTTCGCAATACCGGGAGCGATAGGAAGGCAGCAATGCAGGTAATATAGAGGAGCAGGATGCTGCAGGAGGTGAAGAGAAAGAAAGGCAAATTCCTCGATGTACTCATCAGTCTGTCTTGACACAACCCCAGAGCGCCTACTCGATCACAAAAATTGTGTTATTGTTCCGTAAGTTACTTTGAATTGATGCTACCAGATTGAATAGGCTGCTAGCTAGTATCACGTGCGGGGATAGAGCTTGAAGATCATTGACGGCATGAGCACTTAAGTTCCAGATTAGACATCAACAGGCATCAGATATGTGTACATGCTTCACACATACGCCTCACAAGACGAATTTTAGCGCACAAGTCGTCAACGCGCGGTAAAAACTCGAGTGGCAGGGATGTGCTGGGGTGGGTGGCTGATTCCCAGCCCTCGCTCGAGCGAAAGCTTGCGTGATATGAGACTACTTGCTCAACAGTTCGTACTTCAAACCTTATGAATCCAACAAAGAAAATTGGATGCATAGTTGGTGAACCTTCTTCACACCTTCCAAGGAGTCTTCGGTCAAGATTGTGACACTCTGTGACAGGTTTTGAACGCGCTCTTAGACTAGCCCTGGGTAGTAAGCAAGTCTCTCTTCAAGTATCTTTTCGCGCCATAACTTGCCATCAAATCAAACCCTCCTCCACATGCTTCAAAATTTTGGACAAGAATCATTCCTTGAAATCTTACAAAGCAACATACATTCGCTTTGAGTGAGCCATCAAGGAGATGGGCGTGATTGGGATGGCGCTTTATCCGTTCATAAATCATGTAGCGCCAGTCTTGCCTCTTCTATGCCTGGCTCCTGCAACGCATACACGTATACACGCATGCACAGCTGTGAATGCATCCATTCTGTCTGGCAATTCGATTTGAATTTGATAAAAGCGTCACTCATATACGGGTTTCAAGTATAAATGACTTTTAAATACTAGCGCTGAGGAAAAATGCCGTACTCGCTGCCAATACTTCCAGACAAGGAAATGTTGTCGTGTTTCTCTTCTTGTCAATTTTCGAAATATGCCTTTTTGACTGCCAAAAATCACTTTCTATAATACTTCAGAGCATTTTTACACGTTTGTAATCGACTTTTTGGAAAAAAAGGCTCGTAAGATCGCCCTTGGATGTCTCTTATTATCAGACTGAACAAAGCTTGTTTGCCGATACTCTACGTCATTACATGTTGGATCAAGAGTAAGCGTCCCAAATAATACAGCCTAGCAAGCACTTAATTTGTTATATTGTATGACACATCAACCTTTAAATGAAAGGGATATTGCTTTACTGCGCAATTGACCTTTTCTAAGAAGTAGCTGGCATGAGCTCTTCTCAAAATACGCCGATATGATGCCGAAAGTGAAGATGCATCAGTGATCCGTATCAGCAAAATGATACGACAATGTAATTCGTACCATCTCTACCTCAAGACTTCATGCACTCACCTGAAAAAAAACACGACTTAAATAGCTCGTACATCTCGACCAAAGTGGGCAGCAAATCGAATATGCTCACGCGCCGCGCCCGGTTTGAAATTATCATCGCGGTCACTCATTCACACCTGCTCTTCATACGACACATGCATGAAGCTGATAATATTTGGCACCACATGTGGGCATCGTAGGACCCTCCAACGAAAGCCCAAGACTTGCTCAGGAGGACATCTGAAATTAACGGTCAAACGTCAGTTTCAGAGAAATGACGACATCAAACGAAAAAAGAACAGTCAACGTACATATCATGAGATTATTAAGGTTGTCTACGTGACAGGATTGTATGCATACTGGAGAAGTCTTTGTAAACCATTTATGTATACATTCATCTCTACATTATTACGCAAGTAGAGCCTAAAAAGTCCAGATGTTGTGACCACGCATTTACTCAGAGTTTTCGAGGCGTCCCACATCTCTACTTCCGCTAAATAACCAAAGCGATCCTTTCCTTTTTACCATGGTATTGCCTAAACGATCCTCATTTAGAATTCACACTCTGCCATGTATGTCATCTATCATATCTAACGACGATTGCTTTGTCACTGATCACTTTTCTTTAGACAGCACCCACTGTGGGCATAAAGCGTCCATCTCACACAAGAGATATGCGTCTCCCTTTCGTCTCTGCATGCCTCGTCGTACTTGGCATTGTCCATGCCCCCATCGCAGTCGCGCAGGAGTGTCCCACTCTCACACTCACTGGCAAGGCACGTCCGAGCCCCAAGCGCGGAATCTTGGCGGGTAAAGGTCATGCCAGGGTCACAGTCACTCTCCGAAGTAAGGAAGTCGTGGATGATCTCAACTTCAAACTGCTCACATTGTAGGGTGTCGTGAAAGCCGCTCAATTCGCTCTCCCGAACCCTCTTGCGCCTCTAACTCGAGTGATGGAAGTGGAAGGAAGCGACTGCCTTGATCTGAGGGAGAAGGACGGGAGGGACGGGGTAAGGGGCAGCAAGAGAAGAGGAGTAGCGGCACAAGACGCGAGGATCTTAAGGTTGCTGGCATATTTTTTGGCGGGAAAAGATGAGGAGGAAAATGGAAGGGAAAACTGGACGACGATGGAAGAAAAGGAATCTGAGGAGAAGAGGGTGGCAGGAGGAGGAGGAGATGAAGGAGAAAGGGATAGAGGCAGGGGAGAGCTCTTTTATGGTGTCCGCCAGCAGAGTGGGACCGTACTTGACCCTGAAGGGAGGATCGCCCATTTTTTCGCAGCCATGGTAGGTGTCGCAAGCCCTTTCCTACACCCCCTTCATGTCTCCCTCCCTCCCTCCCTCCCTCCCTCCCTCGCGCCTTCCCTTCTCTAGCTATGCGTGCCTGCCGGCCCCGAGGCAAGCGTTTAATCTGTTGCACACGCGTCTTCTGCCTGTTGGTTTTTTAACAAGATAGAATGTATTTCTCGACTTATCCTGCGTGGCTGTGCATTTGAACCT
>NW_005803612.1:11881-12240 GCF_000240725.1 Microchloropsis gaditana
GGTGGAGAAGGAGACGGGAAATAACGAGGAGGCGGAATTGGAGGAGGAGAAGGAGGAGGGAGAAGAAGAGGAAAGAGAGCATGCAGAGGAGGAGGGAGGGAAGGGAGACGTGGTACAAGCAACGGAGAAACTTGTGACGATGTGCGGACTGCCGGCTTCCTCAGCACACACGACACAAGCACCCGTCCTGAATTCGTCGTACAAGCGTCTCCGGTACTGGAAAGAGCCCGATAATGCTCAGGGAGGAGTGGTTCTGGGTATGGAGGTAGGTGCAGCTTCACCCTTTCTCCCTCCCTTCCTCCCTCCCTCCCCCCCTCCATTCCTCCCTCCCTCCCTCACTCCCCACATGATGTTCCCCC
>NW_005803612.1:12625-13073 GCF_000240725.1 Microchloropsis gaditana
CCCTCATCCTTCACTTGCCTGGAGCTTTGATCATGGACGAGAAGGTGTTGGTGGAGTGTTTGGGCATGATCCCGTTGTGCGTGCCCCCGACGTGGACGAACGCGGGGGATGAGGTGCGTTTTTTCAAATTTCGCAAAATTTGAATTCAAACTTGATTTTCTAAAAAGTTTGGGGAGGGGGCAGTGTTTATTGTGAGGAAGGCCCAGCCATGCCGTGACGAACGGAATGCGCTTCGCTCCCTTGTTTCCTCCTTCCCTCTTGTGCCCTGGCAGCGACCTCCTCACATCCATCCCTGAACACCTTTTCTCCTGCTTTCCCTTCCCCCCATCCTCCTTGTCTCCCTGTCCAGGCCGTGTCTCTCATGCTCCCTGACCGCCTTTCCCTCCCTCCCTTCCTCCCTCTCTCCCTCCCTCCCTCAGATCGTCGCCCTCCACGCCTCCCGCGCCTG
>NW_005803612.1:13083-13426 GCF_000240725.1 Microchloropsis gaditana
CTCCGTGGCCCATTCCTCCTCCCGGCCCTTCCTCCCTTCCTCCCTCCCCCTGTGCCTGGGTCTAGGTATCTGTCGCAGCCTGGACGCCCACTCTCTATACCTCCTCTCTCCTCTTCCTCTCTCCCAGCTGCAATACGCCAGGGTCCTATTCAGAGGCAGGTTACAGCTGCCCCTTCTCTGTTATGACATGGGAGGTACCGGTGCTTCTTGCCCTTACATATCCGCAGAAACCACGACCACGGCCATGGGGGGCACGTCTCAACTAAGGAATCGAGCAGGAATGGCCAGAAGAGGATGAGACCCTCCCTCCCTCGGTCCCTCCCTCCCTCCCTCTCTCCCTCCC
>NW_005803612.1:14264-17973 GCF_000240725.1 Microchloropsis gaditana
CACCCTTGCTTAGGACTCTTGGTAAAATACCAGCCTGCCAAGGCCAAGGGTGCCAAGGCCACTTTCCCTACGCTGGGGATATCGTCGATCAAATACCGACCCAGTTCTGTGCGGACCACGCCGGGGTGGCAACAGACGGCCAAAATCCGTTTGTCCAGCCCTTTCTCTGCCAATCGTCGGTGCAATTCCCGGGTGAATAAAATGTTGGCAAGTTTGCTCTGTCCGTACGCCTCCCATTTCTTGTACTCGCGCCGGAGATAATTGGGGTCTTGAGGATCGAGGCCCCCAAACCGGTGGGCTTCACTCGCCACGTTCACGATGCGGACTCCCTCCCGGGTGGATCCGCCCTTGAGCAACAGGTCGAAGAGACGGTTGGTCAGGTGGAAATGTCCGAGATGGTTCACGCCCAAGTGACGTTCGAAGCCGTCCTTGGTTCTCTCCAGGCGGCTAACCGCCATGACCCCGGCGTTGTTGATGAGCATGTCCACCCGATCCACCCGTTTGCCCAACTCCGTCGCGAAACGGTCGATGCTCTTTAAATCCGCCAGGTCCAACACGAGACTCTCCACCTGCGGGGGAGAATTGATGGCTTTCCTCCCACTGACGGGCGCGTCGGTTGCGGATGGGGGGGAGACGGCGTCGAGGATGTCTCGGACCGCCGTCTCTCCTTTCTCCGGATTGCGGCAAGCGATTAAGACCCGGGCGCCCATACTGGCCAGACGGATGGCCGTTTCTTTGCCAATTCCTGTGTTCCCACCCGTGATGACCGCCACCCTTCCCGCCAAATCCGGGTTTTCGTCGTACCGCCCGCCGTTGAACACCTGTTTGCCAATGTAGGCGACGGCCGCGTACCCCACCAGACGTAACGCCCCATCCCTCGAGAAGAGTTTTTGGGACCCCGCGGCCGAAAAAAGCCCTCCAGAGGAGTCATTTCCCTCCGGACTGCCCTCTTGGTGGCCGAAGAGCTCTCGCATGGACAAGAGACGTCGGCGCCCGTCCGCCGTATACCCATTCCGACGT
Source organism: Microchloropsis gaditana (assembly GCF_000240725.1). NCBI lineage: Eukaryota > Eustigmatophyceae > Eustigmatales > Monodopsidaceae > Microchloropsis > Microchloropsis gaditana. Next base: position 15,285 of record NW_005803612.1, read on the forward strand.
ACTTCCCGCACGCGTACCCTGGAAGAAGCCACATCGCGCCCGCCCTCCGCACCATTTGTCGCCCCGCCTCGCAGACTTGCCAGCAGCGGAGTGACGGGCCTTGCCATACTCATGCAGCCCGGAGAAAAGAGAGTGGGGACTACAAACCTGCTCCCTACCTTGGTAGCGCAGGACCCTACCCCTCCGCCGCCGTGGAAGGAGAAAGCTTTGGCTTGCACCAACACTGTACCAAGGGACAGGACTGCCAAAAGCATCCGCTCGATACCACGCTGGCGCCTGATTGAAGGCGTATTTGTCGAGATACTCATTGCAACCTAAGAGGGTGGGCTGATGAAGGGGAGGCAGGAGGTGAAAGTGGGTTTGGAGCAGTCTGTGTGTCTTGATCCAATTTTATCAAACGACGGACAATGCATCAGATCCCTCAGCAATGTCCTGCACGAAACATTGTGTTATGCGGGAAGTTCATAGTCTAAATGCATGCAGCGCATAGACAGAGCAAGCACACGGACATTGCTGACACAGGTGTCTTTGATCTGCTGACCTGTCCTTCGCGTACCCCCCCGTAGTAAGTGCCAGCCCCGTGGGGCTTTTTTAAAGTGATTTCTTCGCATTCCAGTCGATCATGGCCAGAGTTAGCTTGATAGTTACCTATATAGCTATCTAATCAGACAGAGGTAGTGATTCCTGCCTTACTAAGCTAATTTAGCGCTTGCCTCTCGCAGAACGTAGCAGGCAAGGTAAGTTATCCATCAGGGAAACAGTCTCTACTCTCGGACGATGCCCTCTTTTTTCCTTACACTTCAGATGTGGAGTCTGTCTTGGTAGAATGTCTGACAGGAGCTTTTCCGCGCAACAAAAATTCAAAAAGGAGAGCATCGAGGAAACCTGCTCCTCTTCAATGCATCAATATCACCAATAAAGCTGTTAGTATTAGGGTTAGGATTCCCTTACCCATCCTTACCACATGTAATTGGCGCAATGATAATAAAAGCAAATTCTTGAAAATGAAAAATTGGTCAACGTAGTTCACATGACTCTGCGTTTGCCGCATTCAGTGCTTTGGTGCTTCCTTCCATTTTATTCTCCGACGCACGCATCTCTTCTCCAAGTGCCTGCTTCACAACGCAACTTCGAGGAACCTTTCTCGATACCCTTTTTCTCTTTCTTGTCCGTCAAGCCGATGGCGGCTTTCAGCCCCTCCAAAACCTTCTTGGCAATGGGCACGGCATGTTGGGCCAATGTATGCATCTCCCCCACCGGGAAACCACCCCCAGCCCCTTTGTACAACCCGCAAATATGCCCTGTCTCATCCACTGCGACAGTCAAGCGTGCTTGAACCCCGCCTTCTGCCTCTTCCTCCGCCGCCGTGTCTACCACCACGAAGTTCCCGATACGGTTTAGGGTGATGCAGATGGGCAGGTTTTGCACGGGCAAAGGTTTCGCGTCCAGGATGTCGGTGGAGGACAGCTCGAAATCTTCGATGGGGTTGTTAGCCGAGTCCAGTCCACCGGAAATGGCGTCGACACCAGGCAACGCTGCGGTTCGCAAGGCGGCATAGGCCGCCAAAGAGACCGCATCCAAGATATTGCCCTGTCCCTCCAACACAATCACGTCGAGATATATGGTCCAGGCGTACTTCCCAGGAGTAATACACAATGCCTCCATGTCTAAGGCCCCAGACTCCACGAGAAAGGACTCAAATGCCGTGGTCAACTCCGCATTTAAATCCTCCACCTCCCGACCTGTCTCTTTATAAAGCAAAGCCAAAGGAGACACTTCCACATTCAACTCGAGCGTGCCGCACCTTGCTCGTTCGTATGAAGGTTGCGAAAGATCGGCTTTCACCACAGCCAAAACCTCCGTGGCGTCGTGACCTAGGATCACTCTGGCAGAGCCGTGGCTAGAGGGTACGACATCGACAGTGACGCTGATATCCCGATAATCGACGCGCCGACGTCCATCCGCCCTGACGTCTTGCTCCACGCCCGCTTCCATAAAAGCAAGCTCCGTGCGGGATCTTGCCTGAGAAAGCATTTTCTTCCTGGTGGTCTGTCTGCGTCGGGAAAAGGGGTACTACCGAGTGGGATGCGTCGTACACAAGGTCGATCCTGCGAATAGTAAAATGTGACGGAGGGAAGACGCATAAAAATGTAAACGATGGGGTCGTGAAGCTTTACAAACTCATAGCCATCTCCAAACAGATACATGGCTGTCCTGAAAGTACATTTGGCTGCATGTGAGGATTCTTCCTCGTACGTGCCGGGAGTCCCTCTCGCCGTTTCCCCTCCTCCATGTCTTTGCCTGCGGTCATGGCCCGCCCGCCAAATATTGACCTTGTTTCGCCTACCCACCATCAGGGTGTAGGCATTGGCATGCCAAGACGCAAACGGAAGCGCCCACGGGCACAGAGGTCTGGTGGAGGCGCCACTGCGACTAGATGTCGGCAGAAGAGAGATGGACCCGGTGGAAGTGAAGAAGGGGAGGTCGAGGCCAGGGGCAACGAAATAGACGGAGCGAGGGAGAACGGGGGGACAACAAGGCGGAATTCGACCGGTCGTGGAAAATGGTCATCGGTCCCAGCGAATGTGAGCGAGGCGGAGATTGTGTGGGACGGCCAAAGAAGTACGGAGGACATGGACGAGGATACGATGGGGGAGGAGGTTGAGGAGGAGGAGGAGGAGGAGGAGGA
>NW_005803612.1:17983-18912 GCF_000240725.1 Microchloropsis gaditana
CGGGAAGGAGAGGATGGTAGCTTTGAGCCTTCTATTGGTCACTTTCTATGACTCCCTACCACCCAGAGGGGCCGACCGAGAATTTTCTTTTGAAAAACCTGGGAAGCTCCATTTCATGGTACGTCTTTTCCTTTCTTTCGTCCTTCTTCTTTTCCTTTCTTGGGTGCATGATTCTCCTCCTCTCCCTTCTTTTGAACTCTTCTGTCGCGTTGCTTTCGCTACGTCCTGTTGTCATGCCCATGGCAGATCCTCTCGGACGCTTAACCTTGCCGCCTTTTCCTCCCTTCCTCCCTTCCTCCCTTCCTCATTCGATTCTCTGTCCTTCACACAGGGATCGTATGGCCAGGTGGAGTACGCGCTCAGCCTAATGAGTGACGCGTTGCGAGCTTTTCAAATGCAGCAGCAGCAGCAGCAACAGCAACAACTCCATCCACAGTCAGCAGGGAAACAATTCCACGAGGTACGGCACGAGGATAGAGCCAAGTACTTGGACTCCCGGAGGGTAACAATCGAAAGTAGAGCGCCGAGGAATACCGGTGGGCGTGGGTGTTTCTCCTTCTCTTCTTGCCTTTTCAAGGCCCTTTGCAATCCACCGTCGCATTCACTTCCCGCCCCTCCCGCAGCTCCCCCTCCTCGCGCAGACCACATTCCACTCTGCCGGCTCCGCCCCGCACCACGGTCGGCTCCACGCATCCTCCTTCTCTTCGTACTCCTCCTCCTTTTCCTCGTCCGCCTCCTCCTCCCCTGCCCGCTTGGACCTCCCGGCCGAGCGGGCAGTGGAGCTCCCCATCCAGCAGCCGCCGCAACAAGACTTCTTTCCGAGGCAGTTACAGCAACAGGAACAGGGGCAGGTGCTGTTGGACGGTGCCTTGGAAGGGACGCTGGAGCGTACAATGCACACCCTGACTCAGGTGGGAGGGGGGGGGGGG
>NW_005803612.1:18922-19999 GCF_000240725.1 Microchloropsis gaditana
AGGAGAGGCCAGTCGGGAAGGCGGCAGGGGAAGGCAAGGAACGGCCTCCGAAGGAGGATCGGCACGCTTCCCCGTCCTCCCTCCTCTCCCTCTCGGGCTACACCACCTCCCCCTCCACCCTCTCCGCCTCCGACCCTGCCACCCCCACTGCCTGCTTCTCCAGCTTGACGTGAGTCCCCGCGGGAGGACGGAGGGTGTTGCGGGCGTCAGTTGCGTGCTCTGGATTTTGGCGCGAAGGAAGGGAGGAAGGAGGATGCCCGAGATCTTTTTCCTCTCTAGCTTGTCCCATTGCTCTACCACACACATACACACATACCCACCCTTCCTTCCTCCTTCCCTCCCTCCTTATTCCTCGCCGTTTTGCACCTTGATTCTCACCCCCAGTGCCCCGCCTGGCCTGGGAGATTACTCGTCAGGCTACACTGGGAGCCGCACTTTCGCTTCGCCTGAGTATACCAACTTCCCTCCCTACGGGCACGTGGAGCACCCTTGTGCGCGACAGAATTTGGGCGCCTCGTGGATTCCCACGTTGAAGATGCACTATAGGGGAAGTGAGCCGGAGAGAGCGCCCGAATTCGAGCACGTGCAGGCGTCAGAGGAGGTAGGGAGGGAAGACGGGGAGGAAGGGCAGGCGGAGAGGAAGGGCACGTTGTAGGAGGAAAGGCACGTTGTAGGAGGAAAGGCACGTTGTAGGAGGAAGGGCACCGCATGGCTTCTTCCTTTGCCTTATGATGGCTTTATCATCCTCAGCCCTTTCCTTTTGCTCTTGCTTCCCCCCTTCCTCACCTTCTCCTCCCTCCCTCCCTATGTCCCCTCCTTCCTCGCCCTCCTCCCGCCCCTTTTCCACCTTTTGCTCCACTCAGATTCTCAGCATGGAAAGCTTCCTTGTCCGACTGGGCCTCGCCCATCACGTGCACTTGTTCCTCCAGCGGGGACTGGACCTGGAGGTGGGGAGGGAGGGAGGGAGGGAGGGAGGGAGGAAAATTAAAGTGGAGGTGGAGAAGGAGGAAGGGCGTTAGATATCGAGAATATATATATATATAGAGAGAGAGAGAGAGACATATATATATATATATA
>NW_005803612.1:20945-23609 GCF_000240725.1 Microchloropsis gaditana
CATCCTTATAGACGCGCTCACGTCCCAAGCGGGGAAGGGCGACCTTCTGCGAATCCGCACTTCCCCTGGCAAGGCGCGCACATGGTCGCAGGAAGGGACGGAATGGGAGGAAGGGAGGGAGGGCAGAAGCCGAGCCTCTCCCAACGACGGCAGGCATTCCTTCGGTCTTGCGCACCGGCTGCCGGAGCAGCAGTCGAAGAGGCAAGAGGGTGCAACCCCTGAGGAGCACGGTGTTCCGCAAGGTATAAGGCTGCCCTTTCCCCTCCTTTCTCCCCTCTTACTCCCTTCCTTTCCCTGATCGCCTGGCCACCGTCCTGTGTCTTTGCATCTTCCTCGTCAATCTGCGCCTTGTGGTTATTCTTCGGACCTGACAATGTTCCTCAACTCTTTTTTCTCTCCTGCCGTATAGACGGCAATCCACCTCCCGTTTCTACCTCGTCCTTTTCCTCCCCGGCCCGAGACTTGCATGGGCTCTCTCTTGGGGTGACGGAGGAAAATGGGGAGATGGGGCGGACGGGAGGGGAAGGAGGGCAAGCGTCTAGCCCCACCCTGGCTGCGTTGTATCGGGGAGGGGATGGGGAGTAGGGAGGGAGTGATCGGAGGGGGGAGTGGGAAAGAGAGAGCGCGCCTCCCCCAGTCCATGGAAGGGGAGGACGGATGGTTGCGCCGAGGGCGGGTGCACCGGATTCGAATCGATGTGGCTCGCGAGGAATGAATGTCTAAGGTGATGAGGGGTGAGGTTGGTGGTGTTTGTACGGTGGGAGGCCACGCGAGGGTCTTCATTCGTCACTACTTTTGTATGGGAATCCAGGACCCAAGCCATGACACGATGGCAAGGAACCTCAATGCTACCAGAGACTTGGCCATGCGCGGGTGGATACGGAACTCTGGAGGAAAGGTGGTTGACTGCTAGGTTCTGATCTGTGGATCGCTGCTGCAAGGGTCTCTGTAGCAGACGGGTGTACTGGGTATGACATGTATGATGTTTTTCTGAATGTAATAAAAGTTATTGTTTCTCGCCCTACCAGCTATGTTGAATGCGAACAAATGATTACGATATTGAAGAATTTAGCTTAAGGGAATGCGTGGTGCGAGTAGGAATGTGCACGTGAAATGGGGATGACACTCTAAAGAACATGTGCGTGGATGTAATAATTCGTGAATGAGAGGGACAAGAGGTTGTGCCAGCTTTTCTAGAAGTTCAAGGGCGTTCGTCCCGGGGTAAGGCGGGGAATGGACCTAGACGGACGGTGAGGACGCGAGTTGGTAGGCAGGTATCGAAAGAGATGCAGGCGAATCGGTTGGTTTTGACGCGAGGTGGTAGGCAGGTATCGAAAGAGATGCAGGCGAATCGGTTAATGTTGGGCTCAGAATGCGAATCCGAGAAAAGCACCGTGCAGTTTTCTAGAGAGGTGTGAAGGAAGTATACGGCGGAAGGGTACGAGCATGTAGAATTTGTACACAGGCGGCGAATCGTATCATGCGGACGAGATGAAGAGCTTCTATAGCCATGGCGCGGGGACCCCCGTGTTTTTCAAAGCGATCGAATGCTTGACCTTTGCAAGCGGCTGCGCCAGGAAACCATCATAGAGAGTATTAGAAGTAGCTTTCTTGGGCTAGTGGACCCCTGGAAACAAGGTGCAGATGTAATCATTTACACCAGTGGTGCTATTGCGGCCATGCTGGGATAGTACGTGTGGATTAAATCTGGCCCTTTGCAGAGAATAAAACGAGGTCGAATATAGCGCCTCCTCTATCATGTACTCTACTATCATATAAGTCGGAAATGTACTTCCGGCGTGATCGTGTCATTGCGGTAATTCAGGCGCCGATTTTGGACAGGAGAGACAACACGCGTCTACTTGAGCACGGCAGTAAACGGGAATAATGCTAGGAATTTTGAATTTTTGTTCACGCAAGACAAAGGGAAGACGTTTGGATTCAAAGAACAATTCATGCCTTCTTGGAGACCAATTCAAGTTTAATAGGTGAAGAACAATGTGCAAAGCCTACCAAAAGGAAAAGAGATGAAGAAATAGGAAAGAAATGAAATTTCTTTGCTCTGTTCACTTGCAATTGACTTTGAAAGCCCACCAGCCACGCCAAATCTCCAATGGCCTGTGCCCAAGCATCTCTCACGGCCCCGGACTGTCCGACTTCCCACACACTAAACGGAAAACGAAGAGCCGGTCAGTTTTTCACTAAGCTTCCACAGCTCCCCCGCCAACGCCAAGTCTTCTGCTTCCTTGGTCGTCTTCTTCGGCCGACAGTCTGAGAAATACGTGCCCCCCACCGCGGCCCCTTGCTCGGCTTCCTCTTTCAAAGTGGGGCTCGCCGCGAGGTACACTTGTGTCTGCGACCTGTGGATATAGCAAAGCAGGACATCCAGGCGTGAGGAAAACACGAACGCGGGGACCCTTGTGCCTCCCTTGGGGGCTCGTCGAGTGCCAAAGAAGAGGAGACAGAGATGGCCACCCAGGTCCGTGCAGTGTCCGCGACCGTGCAAGATGATTGCCGTAAGCACACAAGTAAAGCATTCACAAAACAATGGTGGAGAATGTATGTTGGAATTGAGAAAGAAGAAAACTTCGACCCCGGCTCGCACGCGGTAATCTCTCTCCTCAACCCCCCCCCCCATTCAGCGCCTCCCCTGCCATCCCACCC
>NW_005803612.1:23619-28471 GCF_000240725.1 Microchloropsis gaditana
ACCTGCCCCCCATGAAAGCCGTAGATCTGGATCTGGCCTTGTGCCACACCACTCAGGGGACCCTCCAGGTCCGCCTCCTCTACCATCCCGTGCAGCGGCCGGAGGAAAAGACGGAAGGTGGGAGAAAAGAGGGGAGGGGCAAGGCGGGGGGAGGCGTTCCGATCTGCTCAGGGAGCTGGGAGGCTGGCAAGGCGTGCACCTTGGGGTCCGTCACGTGTGTCGTCTGGCCCACATGGACCAGGGGGGTCGCCTTTTCCCTTTATCCTCCTCGGGCCTCGGAATGCTTGATACGGCCTATGGGACCTGTGTTTGAGGATCCCGCTGGCGTCGTAGCCTCGAACCGGCAAACTTCCGCAAGTTCCGCTCTCTCCCCTGCCGTACCCTCCCTCCCTCCCTCTCGCGTCTCAGTCACTTCTCTCCTGCTTCCTCTATCCCTCCCTCCCGCAGACCACGCTGTGTCAGAGGATCTGGCGGCGCTTGAGGAGGAACTAGCGACAGGGTCGCTGTGGGCCGATGCGGACGTCCACGACAAGGAAGAAGGAAAAGGAGAAGGAGAGGAGACGTCGACGGGGGCCGTGGAGGGCGCTAGGGGAGGGCAGAGAGGCATCTTGACGGTGGAGGGGTTGCAATTGACGGGGTATACGTCCAAGGTAAGGCGCGGAAGGAGGGAAGGAGAGACAAGGAGGAACGGAAGGAGGGAGGCATGGCCCTGCCCTTTGATGCCCCCTCTCACGTGGTGGTCTCTTCGCATCTCCGTGGGTTTTCCCTCCTCATTTGCCATGTCCGTCCAGGCCTTCGTAGACGGTCCGGAGATTACTGTACCTCCCTCGCTCTCTCACCTTCCCCCCCCGCACGCCCAGGACACGTTTTGGGGCGGCTCGAAGGTTTTCATCCGCCTTGCCCTCGGCACGTCCGTCGTTCGCACCGTTCCCGAAAGAACACCCTGCCAGGACCCTGCTTTTCTCGACCAGTTTACCTTCAATGTACGTGAGGGAGGGAGGGCCGCCCGCGGTGGGAAAAATTGGCTCGAATGGTGTCTATTCCGCACGGCGACGGGAGGATGCACGTAACGACTGCCCTTCCTTTTCATGATCAGATTGACGACAGGGTTCGCGGCACCAGCTTGGACGTGACCATCATCGAAAACCGCGCCCTGGGCCCCGCCAAATTCCTGGGACGAGCTTCCATAAACCTTTCCACCTTTACTCGGCGCCCGGGGAAGACAGAGGCGGACTGGCCCGTCTACCTGAAGGGGAAAGTGGTGCATGTTCACATCCGTGCCTATTTCTCCCCTCTGATGTCCCAAGAGGCGTCGTGAAGGATGCGTACTGCGCATATTGTGGCTTTCAGCGGACGGAAAATGTGCGTTGATGACAAAATGGGGTGGCACTCGATTTATGTTTCTGCAAGGGGTTGGGTGGTTGTGGAAAAAGGTTGAGGTAGCAATTTTGGGTAGAACACGGGCGTCTAGGGTACCGAAGAATCAACATGCGTTCCATCAGACTTAATTGGCTAGACCAAACTGAAAAAGAAATTTTTATAACGACGGGATGAGTTTAAGGTGTCCTGTAGCTCCCTCCGTTCTTTCTGGACGGCAATATTTAATATCCAATTTTTCGGCCACTGTAGGCTAGTCACACGTATACGACTCGCTCAAACTCAAGTCGCTCCAGGGCATGGACTTCCAGGATAATGACACCGTTAAGAATACGTGATCATTTCTAAAAATGTCATATGCATCACTATCTAAAACTATTTGCATGTAAACAACGATCACAAGATACAAAGTAGACATGACAGTATCCATCGTAAGGTTCACTGTTACTACCTCAGACCGTATTTAGTTTTAATAAGCATATCGGTATGCTTTTCCAATTCTTCCTCTGTTAATTGCCGTACTAACGTGAATAACACCGCTTTATGTAAAAAATATGCTGATTTGCCTTAGGCTCCTCGTTGTTTTGAATTTTTCCTATCATCATGAAAGATTCGATTGCATTTTACCTCTTGTTGCGATCTCGAAGTATTCTGAAAAAAGTTGTTCCGACCATATCTACAAAAAGAATCTTCCTTCTAAGTCCTCACGTTTCTCTTCCGGCAGCTCGTCCGGCAAGTATGGACTTTATGAGGGCCAATTATACGCTTCAGAAAGTTTGCATTGAAAGGAAGGGGGTACTCATGGACCTAGTCAGTGTGGGAATTGCCAAGGGGGGAGGATCGCATCAGCTGGCGGGAACATAAAATCAGCAGCGCCCATAACTCCCGCACAATCAGGAACGAGCATTCTAACCAGCCAGCATCCTAAGCTCGTTTGAGGATTAGTTCCGCATACTATTTGCATCTATTTTCTTTTTTAATTTCACTTTCGGGGAATGAGGTCTTTGCCATATCCTGAGCGCTCAAAAATAGGGCTTTTCAGCTTATGTGCCCGTATCATCGAGTAGAATCTCTCTCGAAACATTTCGGTATATCTTCGAAGTACAATTTTTTTGAGAAAAAAACTATCTACTGATCTGAATGCATCCCATTAGTTTGTGTATCCTTATTTTGCTTAATAAATGGAAATACACGCTCTAAGGTGCGACAAAGAGATGAAAATAAAGATCAAAGGATCGGATCGCCCTTCCGATACCCGGCTTTCAGTCAGCTCCTGAAAACTCAATCAACACGTCGACAAAATACCTTCGATTCTATTTTTACCTTGAAAATGATGAAATGAAAAAAAATAAAACCCATATGTGTGCATTTGATGTCGGGAGATGGTCATTTGCTTGGTTCGACCTCGTTTGAGGTGGCAACAGAAAGTTCTCTGAGGGATAGTCAGCAATCGAGTTCCCGGGGGGTTATGGAAATTAGGCGTTGCCAGTTTTGAACTATTTTCTTCAAAAGTAGCAGGAAATTGGTATTATAATTATAGAAATTATGACCTTTCATAAGTATGAGAGTGGGTTCTGCTTTTCTTGGGTCCTTTCCTATAAACGAAAAACACGGTTTTGTTGTCTTCACAAATGCCGAGAGGTAGACGTGGGAGTCTCTCGTTACCAGACGCGCATTCTTTGCATTCGTGTGAGTTGCCCGTCTGACACAAAGCGCGGCACTGTAAAAAAGAGCATTACGATAGACGTCTGAATCAATTTACGGGCACTGCTTGGCCTTTAATGGCTCGGTTATGGATAGCGTTTGTATGGCCTGAGTAGATCACGCATTGAAGACGTTGTTTCACTGACGTTGGAGGCCGACGAGCGAGAGGAGGCAGTGGACGCATGTTCTAACCAATTGTTATACTGAGAGACGTTCTCCTGGCCTTGGACGCTTTTCTTGGTGGTGTATGAAGCGCCACAATTGCCACCTTTTCGTGACATGCGCATGGTTAGGCATTGTATTTGCACTACAGCAATGGTGGGAGGATTGTGTGTGGTCCGCGTGGGGGAGGGCAAGAGGGCTTGAGCGAGCAAGTGCGGAACATACGAATTTTTTCTGAATTTTATGTCTTTTATTCCCACGTATAGGGCGATAATCGCACCTGCGGTATCGGGAGATAATCGCAAACTTCCATAGCATAGAATTGTTTCACACATTTTCATTTGCCACTTTTATTGCAACAGGTGGTCATTCAAGTTTTTGTAGCAGTAGCAACAGAAGGTAACCAAGACAGAGGGATCTTTGTGAAAGGCCTTGTTAGCCGTATATCTTCACGTGTCTAGCGGTTGCATGATGCACAATAAAGTTCAAGACATAGGTCATTATCAGTATTGTAGTCGTGCAAATTGGAGTATGAGTACTGGGAAGAATTCGCCTGCGACAAAGGAGGAGAAAATCACGGTCTCAGCGGCCGAGATGCACGGCTCGTTTCAGTCGAAATTAACTGCCACAGCTTCACCCTTTATTCAACGAGAATCTCAACAGTCAAATATGCAAAGTCTAGGTATGTTAAGAAAGAAGGGAGAAGAGGTTATGGGGATTGGTCATGAGGACTGAAGTAAGCGGGGGGGTAAAACAGGAACAGGCACACAGGCTTGTTGTCCAATTCTTACCGCAAAAAGATGGAGGACACCGACCTCCACTTCTTCTGATCTCTCCTCACACAATTAACAGGAGACTCTGATTTGAAAAGGATGGTGGAGACGGCAGTGCGTAACCGCGATGTTGCTCTTCTTGCCGCCCATTGCAAGGTGGGGTGATGGGCCGTGTGCGCCTGCTCATTTTCCCCCTCTTTTCAGTCTTACACTCCTTGTCTGTTCTAACAAGCGTGCGTTTGAAAGCCCACTTTTAAATATTCTGGCAGGTCGGATTGTCGTATCGTTTGACTGCTATTCAGTATGAATCTTTTCCTAACTGCCCGTGTACCCCCCCGTCCCCCTCTTCCCGATTCATCAGATGCTCAGCGGCCGACCAGGCCTTGCCTCCTTACAGAAGAATATCCAAGTCCACTTGGAGCGCTTGCAGGCTGAAGACTTGGGGATTCCCCTCTCCAGCGACATCAGAGGCAGGGCTGCGAAAGATGAAGAGCCTCCACGTCAGCTTTCGAACTCGCTTGAAGGTTTCCCAAACTGCTTTCTCTCGTCCTCAGTGAACCTTCCTGCATCCGGCATTGGCCAGACTGACACTCCCGTAAGTCTACATCCTTCCGTGTTCTTTCCCATTTTCCCTCTCCATCCCCCGCTTCCTGTGACTTATCTTTTTCTGTCTCGGATCGCTCATGTCATTCCTTCTGTAGCACTCTGTCGCGCTCACGCTGGTGCCCGAGGTGCTCGAGTATTTAAATGCCAAGAACAACGACAAGTCACGCCTCCAGGACATCCTGCAGAAGTCTGGGTGTCGCATGTAGGGAGGGAGGGCGGGGAGGAAGGAA
>NW_005803612.1:28664-30150 GCF_000240725.1 Microchloropsis gaditana
CAAGGGACCTGGGCCTTCACCCCCCTTATGTTCTTGCCCCTGATGCTCCTCCCTTACATGATAGCCTACCTGCGTCTCTCCGCCCTCTGGGTCCTCCCTCTGGCCTTCATCTGGCTCTCCTACTTACACAACATCAAGATGCGTCGGGACCGGTGGGAAAGGAGGGGGGAGAAGGGAGGGAAAGAGGGAAGGGAGAGAGGGAGGGAGGGAGAGAGGGAGGGAGGGAGGGCATCAGCAAGGGAGGAGAGGAAGGAGACGGGGGAGCTCTGCGGGACCTGACCATCGTTTGTCGTGAAGATTATCCCTTTCCATTTTCCTCCCCTTTTTTTCCTTTTCTCCGTAGGGCGAACGCCTTGAAATTGGCCTCAGATCCCGCCACTTTGGGAGCTATCATGAAGCATCTTCCTGCCTGGTTCTATGACAGCGGTGAGGCAGAGGGAGGGAAGAAAAGAGGAGGGAAAGGAAGGAGGGGAGAGAAGATCTTGAAGAGCATTTGAGGGCATAGACTGGGGACGTCCAAGCGATGCACGCAGGCTCTCATTCTCTTCTTCGTCGCCTTCCCCCCCTTCCATCCCTCCCCATTTCGCCCGTTTTGAAATGCGCCACCCTCCCCTCTCTCCTTCCTTCCCTCCTCATCAGACGTGGAGCGTTCCGCCTGGATGACTGCCGTGTTGCAAAAAATGTGGGCAGCCGTGAGTGGAATGACGGAGAAAATCGTCATGACTTACGTTCAACCCGTGCTCGGTGCGTTTCCTATCCTTTTTTGGGAAAGTGTGAAGAGTGCGCACACGTGCTTTGCACATTTTACCCATGATGTGGCATGTGGCGAGGCTGCTGGTTTCTCGTTGTGGGGAGCGAAGAAGGGAGATCCCGCGCCTCCAACTCCTTTCCTACCCTCAGCCTGTGCCTGACTCGCACGTTTCCTCCCGCTTCGCTATGTATGTGTATATCACGTCGAGGTGCCCGTTGCACGTCCACTCTCGAGCCCCGTGCGCTGACGTACGCGCTTGGCTGCGCTCGGCCGTGGTCGTGTCCCTTTTCGCGCACTTTTTACTCCTGCCTCGGGGCTTCCCTCCTCCTTGTCGGGGTCACATGCCTGCTGCCTCCTCTCAGCGTTTGTGGGCTTTCGACGTCGCATATCCCTCCTAATTTTCCCTCCTCTCGACTCGACTCTTGGATTCCCCTCTTTCGCATTCACCTTTGTCTCATCCCCCTCCCTCATTCCCCCCCATCCCTCTCCCAGACACGTACCGGCCTTCGATAATCAATCACCTCGAGATAGTGAAGGTGAGACTCCACCTCCCCTTTCCTCCCCCCCGTCCACCCTATCCCCCTCCTTCTTCTCCCTCCCTTCTTCCTATCCGCCTACACAGGGTATCTCGTTCATTATTTCCCCTTTCCCCCGTCATTCTGCCCTCCACGCCCTCCCTCCTTTCCTCCCTCCCTCCTTAATATCCTTCCTCCCTCCCTCCCTCCCTCCCTCCCT
>NW_005803612.1:30182-30917 GCF_000240725.1 Microchloropsis gaditana
TTCGTGGCAAAGTACGTCCTCCTCCCTCCCTCCCTCCCTCCCTCCCTCCCTTCTTTCCTCCCCTTTCCAACCTCTTCGTCCTGTTCCCTTTTTTCTCTCTCCCCGTCTGCCTTTTTGTGCTGGTTGCTCGACTCCATGGATTGAATTACATTCAACATCCTCTCTGCATTCGCCGCCCTCCTGTCTCTCTGTTCTCCTTCTTCCCCCCCCACTTCCTCCATTCCTTCCTCCGTTCCCCTCTTCCTTCAAAGATTCGCATCGAGCTCAATCCCTTGATGCCCGACATCCCGGGCTTTGGGGCGATCACGGCGACTTTCATGGAAGAGCCCTACCTGGATTTCAGGTGATGAGATAGGAAGGGGGGAGGGGAGAGGAGGGCGGAGGAAAGGAGGGAGGAAGGAGGAGAAGGAGAAGGGGCCTCACAAGCCGCGGTGAAGGTCCGCGCGGATGGAAGAGGCCCTCTCCCAAGCGGGCCATGCGCCGAATCCTCGCGCAATTTATGAAGCGTCTTGATGCCGATTTCAGATGCCATCTCTCCAAGTGTTTCCTTCTCACGTCTCACTTTAGCGTCTCTCCCTCGTCGTCTTCTCCCCCCCCCTTCTGTCAGCTTCAAGGTGGCGAGCCTGGATGTGATGGCTGTGGGCGCCCCCGCCATGAACGTGGCTGATATCGTCACCAACATTATCAAAGAGAATGTGCTCAAGGTAGGGAGGGAGGGAGGGAGGGATGGAGGGA
>NW_005803611.1:0-30826 GCF_000240725.1 Microchloropsis gaditana
AAAATGCCCTCGATGAAGGAAACTAACGCACATGTTACGCTGGCTTGACCAACATGATATATTACTGGTACGCTTATGTAGCTTATTAATGTCGCAGTGGAGCGCCGTCTCAAGTGCCATGGCGCTTGCTTGGCATCTTACCTGTGAGCATGAAGCAAACCTTAGCGTCGCATACGATGTCAGATAAGTGTTTGCAGTCCTGAAAAGGATTTTACCAATGCATGATTCCTATAGAAGAGCTTATGTGACATCGTCGAGTTCAATTGCAACTGCTCAAGACTGACCTTTAAGGATGCAAGGCTAAATCAGCCGCAGCAACGTGGCTTCCGCGTCCAGTCCTTTCCAGCAATACGCAATATGACTCATGAGGAAAAAGGAAGAAAACTGAACATACGATAGGGTTTGCTGCGGCGCAGATCGAGAAGGCCAAATTGAAGAAGAAGGGGTCGGAGGAAGGAAGAGAGTGAGATGGAAGGACGGGAGGAAAGCACGAGGCCACAACGGAGCGCTCATGCATTGATAATAGTTTCCTTACATCACCCTTGGGACTTTTAGAAAGGAAATGGTTCTTTAAAGAGCACTGTACAGGAGGATGATTGCAGACGGCAACAAGGATGATATTAGAGGGGAGGAAAAGAATGAAAAGGAAAACACAGGTAATGAGGGTAAGCGTCCTACCTACCTTTTCTTTAGAGCACATCTCCTCACGTTGCAATATTCTGCACGCATGCTGAGTCTGAACCCTCTTCAACAATTTGCTCCCCTTACAGGCTTCTTGTAATCTTTACCCTGACTTTCATATATACACTCATACTACACTTTCAAGCGCAAGTCTGACAAGTCCAGTCGCTGACCTGATGTCATGGCATCTACCATAAATGCAATAATGAAGACCAGAATAGTATCACTACCTCGCCTAGTAAGGGAAGGCTTCAATGTCAAAAGAATGACATTCCTCCCTGGGTCGCGTCGAAGCTGCAGAAAATCACGCATACCTTAGTGGAATCGTATTGTGATTGCCGAGGACACAACAAATCGATGCATACAGACTGAAAACCAGTGGCATCTCTGAGTGCATAAAGTCACTTCATACAGTCAGCAGCATGAGCCATCTCGGGATGGGGCGGCTACGGTCTGTATCCTCTTCCCGTGAAAGGGTGATGGCAGCGCCCATCTTGATGCTATCTTTACTTGATCCTGTGTGGTCCCAATTCCGACGGATCCCGAAAAATCGGGACATTCCATCAGTAACTAACCGATGGCTTCAAAACCGAAGCAAGTCGACATTCTCGGCTTCGCTGATCGGCGTATTATGACCGAGGGCCTTCCTGAAATCTTTGGATAGGCGCTCTACGTCGCCTTTGACGCTTGTTTGATTGCTGTGATTGGGCCCGCAAAGCTCCAACAGGCTTGGTGCTACTTTCCACAGCCCCTTAAATAGCCCCACTGCGTCTCAAGTGGCATCTACCGCAGGCCGTGTGAGGGGCGCACAAACTCTGCTGCCAGTCTTTTACCCACGACAAAGTGCCTGAATCAGGTCTGCGAAGCTTTGTCCAGGATATTGACTCGGATTTTCCAGGACAGTACCGAGCGGAGTTTCCACTGAACTCGCCATCTAGAACCCTGTTGCAGCGCAATTACTCGTCCGTCAATTGCTCCACTGGCATGTGTCGAGAACGGCCAAGGCTAATCTCCATCTTTCCGTAAATGCCCCAAATCTTCTCCGGCCAATCGTCGAAGGCTTCAGAGGGCCTTTTCCCCTATTTGTCGTCTCCTGCGTACTCCGGACGCGGAGGCACGACTCGGTGCCATGTCGTCGACCACCTTCAACACATCCGTTCCCCCTCCTCGCAGGGCTGCTCGGAGCCACTCCTCAGCCTGCACGTGCTCAAGAAAAGCGAGGCTGTCATCCACGACTCTCAACATGTCTTGGATCGTGGATGATGGGTATTGACGGCATATATCTTTAATATTGGAGACCACTAAACGAATCCCAAGGCATGCATTCAGCGGACTTTGTTCAGCCATGGACCTCATTGGAGCACATACCGTGGCATCCATGCATTTCCAGGTCTATGAAGGAAATGGCAATAAGCATACTTCACGTTAGAAGAACGTAATTTGCGGGGCCATCGGCCCCGTGAGCGCGGAAATCAAATTCACCACACCACACTCGTCCTCGCTGGGCTTCGCCTGCCTCGCCTTCGATCATGATACTAGCCATGCCGATCCCGTTCTTGCGCACGATCTCAGGCCCTGCTAACACCACGCGCACGGCGCATCATTAAAATGGTGTCATACCCATCTGTTACTCGCTTGTCCACTCTTTTGCGCGTCGGAGGGAGCACAGGCGTTCTTCATCATGCGTCTCTCGTTCAGCTTTTTCTTGGCCGTCGCGGCGACCACCCAGGCTTTTGTCCCTGGTCCCGTCCGCCTCCCTTCAAGAGGCGCGTCTCTTATGGCCCCAGAAGTCGGGCGTACAGCTGGCTGGAGCCGCCTCATGGCCATGAAAGATGTCGGTGTAGGGATAATCGGTGCCGGTCGCATTGGCATCGTGCACTTGGAAGCTCTAGCTGGCTGGTAAGACGGAAGATCGTGGAAAATGCATGAAGACAAGGACGGATTCAATTTGGCGGAGATAACATGAATGCAAGGGAAAGTTCTATGTTATTTCGATATTTATGGGAGTATCAATTCCAAGGCATGTCAGAGTGAGTCTTGAAGTCACGATTTTTCCTCTTACATTTGTATCCATCCTATCACACAGCCCCAGCGCCATCCCGGTTATCATCTCCAACCCCACTGTGGCGAAGGCTCAAGAGGCGGCCGTCAAATTCAATGCCAGGGAGTTCACAGATGACGCAATGAAGGTGAGGACAGGCAACTGAAGGGGAGCGGTGGTAAGGCTTTCGTGTGGGTATTGGTTGATGGACGCTTGCTTGCTCGGAAGCAGCAGCTCATCCGCGTCCGTGTTATCCCTGATGTCCCTTCCTGCAGGTGATCCAGCACCCAGACGTAGATGCTGTGTGGATCTGCTCTCCTTCTCAATATCATGCCGACCAGATCAAGGTGATGGGGAGGGTACCGGAGGTCGTGGTGGTCGGCGAGAAGGGAGCATGCAGGGGCAGCCGGCGGAGGGAGGGTGGATGGGAGAAGAGAGTGGGAGTGGCGAAAGGAGTCTGATTCGATGTCTTACTTGTCCATCGAGAACAGGCCTGTGCAGCGGCCGGCAAGCATGTTTTCTGCGAGAAGCCCATTGCGACGGGTATGTGTTGGAGGTGGCGCCCTCGCTTCTCGCCTCGTTTTCCTCCTCTGTCTAGTCCCATCGCCTCCCACCTTCCCAGCTCATCACTCCTTCCGCCCCCTTACCGCATCCATTGCTTATCTTTCAGGCCTTGCTGAGACGATCGAGGCCATCAATACCTGCCGCGAGGCGGGCGTCAAGCTCATGACAGCCCTTCAGCGCCGCTTCGACCCGAATTTCGCCCGAGTCAAGCGAGCCATTCTCGAAGGAGAAGTCGGTGGGTGTGGAGGGGGGAAGGCACGGGAGAATGTGAGGTTTGGCTCCCGACAAGACTGAGAAGACGGAGGTGGAGCGAAGCAAGGAGTCGCGGACGGGGCAAGGGCACCCGAGCTCGGGCATACTGGACAAGGCGCTTCCTCTCCCTTTCTCCATCCCTTGGAGCCGGGATTACCCATTTGCCCTCTTACCCGCCATTACTTTCTTTCCCCATGCCAGGTAACGTGGTCAGCGTGAAGCTCACGTCCCGCGACCCCTCTCCCCCGCCCTTCGAGTACGTCCGAGGCGGGGGTGGCATCTTCAAGGTACGAGGCGGCTTGTTCGAAAGGCCCGTCGACCGCCACTCCCGCAAGCCTTACCTGACGCCCCTCCTTCTCCACAGGACATGGCGGTGCACGACCTTGACATGTCTCGCTTCCTGATGGGCACCGAGCCCGAGTCCATCCTGGCGCTCGGCTCCTGCCACATCGACGAACGGATCGGCTCCCTCCCCGGCGCCGAAGCCTTCGACACGGGTGAGGGGCAGACCGTTCCCTCCCTCCCTCCCTCCCTCCCTCCCTCCCTCCCTCCTTCCTTCGACCCTTCCACGCATGGGTGGAAAGCAGCATTGGTGGTACTTGTTTGTGGCTGCAAGAGAGGAGTTTGAGCCCCTGCGAAGGACACTTACCTTGCCCTCCTTCCCGCCCTCCCTCCCTCCCCCAGCTGTGGTCATCGTCAAGTACCCGGGCGGCAAGACCGCCACCATTGACGTGTGTCGCCAGGCCCCGTACGGCTATGACCAGCGGGCGGAGGTGAGGAAAGGAGGGGAGGGCGGAAGGAAGGAAACAAAAAAGGGGAGTCATGGGGGGAGGCAAACGAATCCGAAAATAGCGTTTCTATTCCCTTTCATTCCTATTGCTTCCTCGAACTCTCGCATCCGCCCGTGTGTGGCATCGCCTTCATTATCCTTCCCTTCGTCCCTTTCCTTCCCCTTGCCTCCCTCCCTCCCTCTTTCCCTCCCTCCCTGCGCGCCAGGTTTTGGGCCTGAAGGGCATGATTGCCACCGACAACATGTACCCCAACACGGCACGCATCTTTACCAAGGTAGGAGCAGAGGGAGCAGGGACAGAGGCCGGAGCAACCTTCTCGAACGTCGGCAGACGTCCTGGAGCCGACCGTGCCTCACCCCCCCCTGCCCTTTGGTTTGCGATATCTTGTCTCTCCCCTGTCTTCTCCCCTCTTCCAGGACTCGACGCGTAACGCGGACTTGCCCTACGACTTTTTCATGTCCCGCTACAAGGACGCCTATCTGCAGGAGACTAAGGTCGGAGGGGGGGGAGAGGCGGGTATGGGGGAATGGAGAGTGGGGTAGGGAAGACCAAGGGGCGGATCGGAGGAGGGGCTTGGAGGAGGCGACGAAAATAGAGAGAGGCTGTTGGCGGGAGGTGACTCATCTCCCCTCTTTCATGACCCCTACCCCTCTCACCGCTCCTCGCTTGTCCCTGCCTCCAGGAATTCGTCAAGTGCCTCTCAGAGGACGGACCGGTCCCCTGCACAGGGGAGGACGGCCTCATCGCCCTGGTCATGGCTATCGGTATGGAGGGAGGGTGGGAGGGCGGGGGGAAGGACGGAAACGCATGAGGGAGGCACGTCTCTAGGCCCATGGACCCTTCCATCCTCCCCCCCTTTGCTGCCTCGTTTTTCATTCGCCTTCGTTTCCCCCTTTTCCTCTTCGAACAGCGGCGGAGAAATCGGCTCTTGAGGGCCGGTGGGTGGATTTCAAGGAGATTCCTATCAACGCCATCCATTGCGATCCCTCGGGGACACACTGCGAGCTGAACGAGATGGAGGTAGGCAAGAGGGCGGGAGGGAGGGCGGACGGCAAAGAGAGAGAGAAGAAGCGTTGGGTGGTTGGGGTCGTAAGTCTGCCGGGAGAAGAGTAGTTCCTCGGGCATGCGGGGCTGTCCTGGCCCCTGTGAGCCGACCGCCGTGGCCGTGCTCGCCGGAGAGTGGGTACCGATCTCGGGGACGCAGACCTTCCGCGCCTAGGTCCCGCCTTTTTCCTCGCAGGCTCCCTCTCCTCTGCCGTCCCGCCCGTGCCGCAAGCCGCTCACCGGCTGGGCCGTCCCCTCCCTTCCCTCCTTCCCCTCCTTCCTTCTCCCCCCCTCCTCCTCGCTCCAGGCTTCTTCGATGAACGGAGGCCGGAAGCGGGAGGCGGTCAAAGGATGGATTAAGGACGCCGTGTCCTTCATTAAGAAGGAGACGGCCACAGGGGCCTGAAGAGAGAGGGAGGAGGAGGGTGAGCCGGAGGAAGAAGAGGAGGGCGAAGACGTCGCCACCCCTGTGAGCCCACGCTTCTGCTCTTTTCTTCCCGTACCTGACCGCGCCACCCCCCCTTCCTACCCCCGCCACAGGCACCGTCCCCGTCGTCGGGTTCCTGGCTCAAGGACGCGGTCTCTTTCATCAAAAAGGCCGACGAGGAGGCAGCGGCCGAGGACATCAAAGAAAAGGCCAAGGCGTTCTGAGCATGGGAGAGGGGATGGGGGACTGGGAGGGGCGGGTGGGTGAAGCCGGGAAGGAGGGGTATATAATGCGGCGGAAAGCCAAGGGCGAACTACTTTCTTGCTCAAATGTGTGTATGCGGAGTAGGGGAAGAGCGCCTCGGGCAGGGTGATAAGGGAGGACGACGGATTCTTCCATCCCCGTGGGTGCCGCTGGGTATTCAGTCACCCGATTACGTCTGAGACGTCTTACGGAGGTTCAAGCTCAGATAGCGTGTGTATGAGGGAGGGCGCCGAGGAACCGGGTTGGGACGGTCCCCATTGACCTTCTCACACGGCCGAGGAGGGAGCGCACTAGCACGAAACCAAACTAGTAACGAGAAAATACAAACATTGTCCTATGCAGTTGCTTCTTTCGCTTCCATGATCCTTTCTGTCGCTCTGGTTGCATGCCCCTTCCCCCTCAGATCTTCGAACCTGCCACGACAGTCCACTGTCGTACTTGCCACTCCTTGACCAGGCCCGCTTTCACATAGGCGTCTGCGGCAGCAAAATTCTCCGCCACACTTTTGTCGGTGAAAACGAGAACACCCATATCAACAGGATCGGCCAGCGCACCGCCTGAGAGATAGGTGTGGCGGCACCCCATGGTGGCGACGAGAGAGGGGCGTTGAGACAAGAGCGATCAAGCGAATGAGGGTTCATTCACACAATAATCGCGCTTTTACGGTCGGGAGTCAAATTTTTGCATGCATGCCTTCTCCTAATTGTGTTCATCTGCATATCAGCAACATGGCTAAACTCTCTCATCTCAGCGGCCTCGACCAGACAAACCCTCTACCTTCTCTTGTCCCCCACATCTCTCCCACCTTCGAATTCCCTCCTCACGTACCGAGGACCAAGCTCCCTTCCTTTGCTGCTTGAGTCAGGCCCGCCAAGTGTTCTGCACGGTGAGGCCCCCGTCTATCAAGAATATCATTCACATAGTGGTACTGCAAGAGCCAGAGTGTAGTAGGCGTGATAGCCTGCGCAGAGGACATCACTATCCGCAGTGAAGGGGAACGGGAGGGAGGTCAGTGGGCTTATTGAAGACACATACTTCTCATGCTCTGTCCTATGACCTAGATCCACGTCCACTGACATGCTGTCGCACCTCTTTTGTGTTGGAGCAAAGGCTGAGTTGGGAACCGCTGCGTTGCGTTCAGTTGGAAAGTACGTCTGATTGAAAAGCGGCAGGAGGCCCTGGAGGCAAGTATGCCTGGTACAGAATGCAACATGCACTTGCACCTGCGTGTAACTGTGCATTCGAAAGGCAGCCAATTTATTGATTGTATTCAATGACTGAAGTTTAACTTTTGTTACCTTTATGTCCGCAAGAAACAGAGCATAGGAGATCGCCGGCTCGCTCGAAATACTCGGGGAGCGAACATTCGTCTTCCCCTTGTTGTGCAACTTCTGCACTGTCTACGTCCACTCATTATGATTTTCGGCCAGGCACTTATATCTATGATTATGTGGTAGTTCAGTCATTGCCAGAGTATTTTATTTTTTGTTGCATTGGCTAGCCTGGCCTTGGTATCATCTTCAGGCCGACAACCTCCTGCCTACCTAACATCGATCCTTACAATTATACAGCCACTTTCATGCGAATATGCCTATGTGCTCCACTTGTCTCCGCAGACTGCTCCTCCTATTTCTTTTATTTCTTTTGGTATACCAGAACTACGTTCGTAACGTATCATGGGACGAGGCTCCAGATGAGGAGGGGGGGTTGAGAGCACTACAGACCTTGAAAGAGAGCCTGAATAAGTGGTACTCGTCATTGGTCATCATCAAGAATCCATCTAGGAGGTACACATTCTCCGCCTTCTTGAATGAAGAAGGGGGTGAGGGGGAAGTGCAAGATAAAGATGCCTCTGGCGAAAAAGGCGGAGTTATTTTAAGGGGAGAAGGACCTAAACACTATCCGTCGCGTTGGCACTTACGCAGCCAAAATCATGCGCACCTGGCTGTGTTGAGGTACCAACATTACACACGGAAGCTACAACTTTTGGAGGAGGGAGCCTTAAAACCTTTAAAGACGGCGAATTTTACTGGGGCAGGCCTTCGGAGAGCACCCCCATATCAAGGGTACACAAATTGTTTCTTCACTCAGCAATGTGCCAATATCACGACAAATTATGGCAACGTTGCCCGATGCAAGAATATCCGGGTCTGTGAAGTGTGTAGACAGGACGGTCCAGAGGTTGTGTGCGGATTTTTCGTGGTAACTGGTAATCCGGGGAAATTGACGGCTCGGACACCTTTTACCACGAATCCGTTGGTGGAATAGCCTCTAGGACTAAGTAGCCATCGGTCTTTGTCAAGATGTTCTGCGTGGAAGAGAAAGTGAGGCTACATTGGCAATCAAGACATGTAAATAAGTGTAAAAATCAACATATTGTGCATCCAGGCTACGACGCTTTCTCCAAATCCTTGTAAAGCGGCGATCCATACATCCATTGTCTGCGTCTTCTGTTCAACTGTGCTCATGTGCATTCTTTGCTTGCTTTTCGCTCACGTCCCACGACCAGTTTGCATGCTTGATTTCATATTCACCGACTTGTTGGCACGTGCGTGCCCCGCGTCTATACCTCTCAGTTCCCTTCCACCTCCTCAGGCCCATAACCCCTTCCTTGTTCATCAACGTCGTCTTCCGGCTGCACATCGAACTGGTCCAGATCCAGCGTCAGCGTGCGAGAGCCATTGGAGGCCTTGTCTCTGCAAGAGGGGGTGAGGGACGGGGAATCAGGGATAGAGGGCGCAAGATCAACCCACAGCTTTAGGAGCACGATTCAAAAAAATCTTTGGAAAGTTTGTCCCATCACAGCCCCGTCATGCACACACATCTCACACATGCCCCAGACCTAAATTATCCCGCAGGCCATTTACTCATCCCTCCTCCCTCCTTTCCCCTATCCACCCTTACCGGCAGACGCCCACGAGCGCAGTGGCGTTTTCGTAGAACATGTCCTTGAGGGAGATCACCAGGCACTGGAATTCTCCCGATCGCTGTCTGCGAGTGAGGAGAGAGAGAGAGAGGTGAGGGAGGGCAAGGGAAGGGAGAGGTAAGGGAGGAAACCCATATGGCGCTTGAGGTCCGCTATCAAATACGCCAAGGCAGGACATATCCCACGCACGGTCCTCCCCGTTCGTACTTGATGTAATGGCAGACTTTGCGGACGTTCACGTTGTCGAGGGCGGCATCCACCTCGTCCAGCACGAAAAAGGGGGCTGAGCTCGGCGAAGAAAGACGAAATGGGAGGAAATCGGGAGAGAATTTGCTTATTAGCATGATGTTGATGTGTCCCTGTTCATTTTTTGTACATTTACATCTATGCACATGTAAAATTTCCAAGAAGTCACTCCTTTTTTTTCCTGCACCGACCTGGTCTGTAGGAGTGGATGGCGAAAAGTAAGGCCAGGGCAGCGACTGTTTTTTCTCCGCCCGAAAGCTGTTCCATGTCTCGGAAGCTGCATAGGAAAGGGAGGACAACAGGCAAAAGGAAGACGAATGAGAGGTGTGCAAAAAGCTGGAGGACATCTGGGACGAGAAGGTCGAAGCATGAATGCTTGAATGGAGCCTACCGCTTCATGGGGGGCATGGCGTTGTAAGCGACGCCTCCGAGGTAGGGCTCGTCTGAGTCGTCTAGTGAGAGGTAGGCCTAAGAGGCGAGTGAGAAGGGAAAGACAAGGAGTCAGCGCGGTAGCTGTGGGACGGAAGAGAAGAATTATAGTGTGCAATCTCGCGGGCTCAACAGAGAAGCTGCGAACGGGAGAGAGGGCAGACAGGACGCTCTACCTGTCCTCCGAGCGGGTGCTTGCTGCTTTTCGTCAAGTCCTTGTAGATACTGGTCAGGGCATCCGAGACGTGCCCGAAGCAGTCCATGAACTTTTCCTGAGGAACAGTGAAAGAATGGGAGGAAAGGATCGAGGAAGAAGAAATGATTGGTAGGCGAAGGAGGAGCCAGGATCTGAGGGACGAGGTCGAAACCTACGTATCGGTCTTGTCGCAGGTGGGAATAGAGGGCATTGCTCTCCTGAGCCGCCTTTTTGGCCGCCTCGTACTCGTCGCCCGCCTGGAGGATGAAGGAAAAAGGCGCGGGACACGAGGGAAAAAGGGAAAGGCGATTTGGATCTAGAACTCACGGAGGGTGAGCCCAGGCTGTCGCCTTGGACAATTGATTTGCCTACCTCCTTCACCCGGCGGCTCATCTCCTCATATTTTTCCAGGGCCCGCATGTTCGGCTGCATCTTTTCTACCTCGCCTGCAAGCAGGTGAAACAAAAGCAAGTAAGAGGGCGGGGAGGATGTGAGAAATAAGAAGCTTCAAGGCTCGTAAAAACGAGGGCAGGGGTGACGATGGGCGACCGGCAGAGGAAAAATGCGCGACTTGGTGAAGGGCAGGATGTAGAACAGACAACTCATACGGCACATAAGACGAGAGGGAAATTTAACAATAGAATTACCCTTCTCCCTCAGGAGAATATAGACATGGAAAGAATGAGGGAAGCTCATAGGGCGACGTGGCAACCGAAAGGGATGAGGACGCACCTTGAAGATCGGCGATTCTATCATGGTAGCGCTTGCGGGTAGTCTCGAGCTCGTCACGGGCCTTGGCGACCTTCTCTTTTTTGGGAAGGGAGGAGAAGTCGATCTGAAAAATGCGAGGAGGGAGGGAGAGAGCAGAGGGTGAGAGACTTTTCTGTCACGAGGATCCATAATACCAGCCATCCACCGCTGAGTCGCCCAGTCGCCCCAAGTCATTGATTTTTACGACTCCGCCTCATCCACCTCTACGTCTCTTTGTTCCCCATTGTCTTCCTCATATATCTCACCCCCCCTCCCTCCCGCCTTGCCTTGTCCAGCTCCTTTCTATCCTTCCTGATCCTGGGAGCCTGACTTTGGGAGGGATGCGTGCTTGCCTCCCCACCGCCCGAGAAGGAGGAAGAGGCGGTTGAAGTCGACCCTCGCAGCTTCTTCATCTAACGAAGAGAGGATGGAGAACAATGTAAAGGAATGGGAAGGTCATAATCAGCAGTGCCGTAGGGAGGAAAAAGGGTATAAAGAGAGCGAGGGAGGTAAACAGGAATGTGAAGAGGAAGGGGAAAGAAGTATTGAGAGCTTCACCCGCTACCTACCCCGCTCCCTGCTTCGCTTTCAGTCTCCTCGCTTTCCTCCCCATCTTCCTCGCCATCCTCTCCCTCCTCCGTGTTATCAAGCATGGGAAGGTCAACCTAAACGGCCGCGTCAACAGGACCAAAATGGGGCGAGAGAGCATGAGTTGGCTGAGACAGTCGAATGCTCAAAGAGCCTCGATCGCTGGACACAAAGCTCGACTGAGCGTGGCACATCCACCTTCATCTATGGCCGTTTTGCGAGTGGTTTATCACGGAAGAGCTGGGAGGATGTTCGAACGAGCCATACAGCCGGCTTAAAAGGGGGGAGGAGCAAAGAGGGCGTGAACAAGGAAGAGAAGAAAGAAGGTACCTCGTCCACGCGCGCCTTCTGCAGGATGTCGTGTATGCGGGCCCGAATGCGCTCCAAGGCGCTTTCTTCGTGCGTGATCTTACTGGCGATCTCCGTCCGGGCAGCGACTAGGATAAGAACAGAGATTCGAGATGGGTAAAAAGGAGTTTAAAGAGGCAGTAATGCAAAGAGGAACCGAGATCTATAAAGCGCATGGGATGGAAAGAGGACGTTGGAAGGACACATACCAGAGGAGGTGCGCTTCTTCGTCAGTCCCCGGACAAGTTTCTGTTTTTCCTCGTACAGGGACTGCAGAAGGATAAGATTGAGGAAATCGTGCACTGTCATAAAGCGCACCTGATTTTCCAATTAAATCCCTGCTCTGTCCCAGAGGTCGCAACTCCTTACCTTCGCTTCAGCCAACGTGGCCTCCGCTTCCTGCATCGCTTCCTTGAGACCCTCCTCCTTCTTGTGCAAAGACGCCAGACTATCCTCGCCTGCGATTCGAAGAGACATAGGGACATATGAGGAAAAGGTGCCAACGTATACGACGCGAGGGTTGAGACCTTCGAATGCCATATAAGAGGCTTGCGTTTTGTAGGGTGAAGCCGAGGTGGCACACGCCGAATGGAGAAGGCATGCGAGGAAGCAGGGAAAAATACGGAACACAAGGTACACGCGGTGGGCCCCGCTTCGAGCATCGAACAGTATTCCAATGCAAGAACATCAAAAGCAACGGTGAGAGGGCGTCCGAAAGAGGGGGGGGAGGGAAGGAAGGGAAGATCGCAAGGAGCAGTGACTCTCACCAGTCCTAATTTCAGCCTTGAGCGCCTTGACCTTTTCGATGGCCTTCCTTAGAGGTTCCTCGAAGTCTCGCCCTGTAACAGAGGAGATGTATGATCAGGAAAGAGAGTATAAGCTCGCACTCTGAAGCCATTCTGATTCTGGCATGGCGTCCTGAACCCCGCAGAAAGAAAGGAGGGAGGAAAGAGGCAGACGGCGAAAGCGAAGGACCCGTAACCTACCTTCTTCGTAATCGAGCTGAGCGCGGAGCTTGTCCCTGTGGTCCCTCAGGGAAGCCAACTTTTCTTCCCACTCACGCATGGCCTTGAGCTCGCGCTCCTCGTACTGATGGGTATAGAATGGGTTCACAAAGAGAGATGCCAAGTGAATAACCCAATGGGGAGGGAGGAAGGCAAGGAGCGAGAGGACGCGAGTATGGCGCGAAAAGGAGAAAGCAATTCTCATCAGCACGTGTATCTCAGCGTACAAACCAACGAGAGAGGGAAGAAGGATGTCTCGTACCTCGCGGATGTTCTTCAAGGATAGGGCCTTGCAGAAAGCAGCGAAGATCTTGTCCTCCACGGCCTCCATACTTGTTCTCACCTAGGTACATGACAGGGGAGAAACGATGAGACGAAAACCGAAGAGGAAAAAGTGCCACCAAGAGTCAGTTCCGTAGTGATGCACGTTAAAGGGGGATTTGAACCCTTTATGCCTTCTCTCTCTTTCCTCCACAGAATCCTCCGACCCTCACCTCCTGCATTTCCTTCTGCCTCGTCGAGACTCTCGCGGAGAGCGCATCTTGAGCAGTTTGAACTTTGCCTGCAGCCTTCTCGGCCGCTTGGAGTTGGACTAATGAGAGGGAGAAAATTTAAGGAAGCGCAGGAGAGAGATGTGGGAAAGGAGTGTATGTGAGGGAAGCATTCGACGTTCCTCCGTGAAATGACAAACAGTGATAGATGGATAGCAGCAAACACGAGAAGGAGGAAAAATCAGGAGGCGTGAAAGAAGAGGAGACAAGTGGCGAAAAGCGGGCTTGCGGGGGAAAGAAAAGGAAGGAAATGAAGCAGTAGAATCGTTGTACCTGTCAATTCCTTGATCCGGCTTTGGCAAAAGGCGACGGCCTGGTCTGTAGTAGCCAGGCGCGAGCGCAATTGATTTAAGGCCGTGGATCTGGGTGGGGAGGAAGGGAGTGACGAAGGGAAGGAGAATGGGGATTAACAAGGAGCGGCAGTCGCATAATTTGGAGACCGCCTCAAGACTTAGCTTTTCCCCACCCCTTGGCGGCATACATCCTTCACTTACTTGTCTGCGAGCGCCTGCTTGCTACGGCCCCTGCTTATTTCCTTCGCCTCCGCCTCCAGCGCCTCCAGTTTTTCTTTTACCGTCCGCATGTCTTGCGCGTCCCATCTGGGTGCGTAGAGGAAAGAAAGAAGAAGGGTGGAGTAAGGCTTCGGGCATGAAGGAGACTGGGCCAGATGAGGAACCAGACACACAAACGACGCCGAGAAATCATGGGGCTGAGATCGCTAACATCGGCGAGGATGGCTCTACCCCATGGAGCACCCTCTTTTGTTCCCCTTCTCTGCCCCCTTTGTCTCGCTGGCCCTCCTTACCTCCCGGTCGTGCCCCCCCCTCCCTTCCTTCCCCCGCCTGCCTCCTCCACCTTCCCGCCCGTCATGGTCCCGTCCTTGGCGATGACCGACCCGGAGAGGGTCACCGCTTTCACCTTGAAGGACAAGAAAAGGGAGGGAAAGCCAGGGCCGGAGGGTGGGCGAAGATGAATGGACGTGCGTTAAATCATGTTCAAGTGGGGCGAGGACGGTACTCTCCAATTTGAACAGACAAGCCGTTCAGAACAACAGAAAGAGAAGGATAGAAAGGAAGGAAGACACAGTCGGAAAGGTCAACGACGCTTAATGGCAAAGGCGCTACAGCATTTGAGGGAGCAGGCATAGGGATGTGAGAGGGGTGGAGCTATACGGAGGGAAAGGAGAGTGGAAAGAGATTGGGAGGGGGGGGGGGGGGCGCGGCTGGCGCCTGTTCTTCACCTTCTCATTCTTCCGAAAGCAGAGATGCCGAGCGTCATCCAGCGAGTCGCAGATGACGGTATTGGGTCCCACTGCGTAAGCGACAGCAGGGCTGGGCACGGATATTGGGTGGGGAGGAGCCAGTGGGCATCAAGGATGGGAGCCAGGAGGGGAGGAGGGGGGCTAAGACACTCACCGGATCTCGTCTTCGCACTCGATGACATCCACAGCCAGGCGAAAGGCTTCGCCCAGGGCCCGATAGCGTTCATTGGGCGACTGGAGCAGCGAAGGAGTGAGGGAGGGCAAGGGCAAGGGCAAGGGCAAGGGTAAAGAGATCAGAGGGAGTCATCTTTTCAAAAAGCGAGCAGAGGAGCGACCGAGAAGGCGGGACCGAGACAAACAAGGAAGCATCCGGGTACCTTGTCTTTGATGCCCGACAGGGGGATGAAATCTGCGACACCGACACGTTGCTCCCTGTATGTGTCAGGAAAGGATCAGGAACGATGCCTCTATTAGTGTCGCTGGGTCTTCCTCCTCCTCCCTCTGACGACATCACGCACCGCAGATGCCGAATGCATTCGGAGGCTGTCTGTTTTGTATCCGTGACGATGGCATCCATCAACCGCCCGCCTGCTACTGCCACGGCTTGGTTGAATTTACGAGATGAGGGGCTAGGGGAAGGAGGGAACCAGGCAGGGTGGCGCGAGTAGTGGGAGGAAGGTTGAAAAGTTGAGTGAGAAGTTTTGGTGGAATTGGCTGGATGCGGGAGTTTTGGTGGAATTGGCTGGATGCGGGAGTACCTACCGACACAGGTCGACCAGGCGGCCCTTTACGCCCGGGTACATGTCTTTCATAATCTCTGTCCAGGCGTAGGGGAGGCGACGAAAGGAAGATGTGGTCATTGGAAACGCACAAAATGAGCCGATCGCTTGATCTCTTTCGCAGCATACTTATCATCCGACATACCCTTCGTTCCCTCTGCGAGAAACCTTTGTCTTTCCTCCGCTGACTCATCCTCCCCCCTTCTTACCCAACGCGGCCGCCATCTTCTCCTCATGTTGAGATTGCTTTCGCTCCTGCCGGTAAGCCCGTTGCTGATCCTCTAACCCCTTCATCTCCGCCCGCACCTACGCCAAGGGGGCAAGGCGATTGGCAAGACGGCCACGGATGCGAGAGGGATGAGGATTGCGGCACGCATGAAAGGTGGCTTTTAGACGTGCACAGCGACAGTGCTCATCGATTTTTCATCACGTGCAGCGATATTGCATATCGATTTTTCATCTCGTGCAGCGACATTCATCATCGATTTTCATCTCGTACAGCGACATGGTTTCATCTCGTACAGCGACATCGCTCATCGAATTTTCATCACCCTGCCTTATTCGTTCCTTCCTCCCCTTCGCTCCTCACCCCCTCTTTCCCTCCATCTCACCTCCACAAGTCGCTCCTCCGCCTCTCGGCCCTCCTGCTCCATACGCGCGATGTCTTTCTCGAGTTGCTGCGGGGGGTAAGGATCCTCCGTGAGAAAGGCAGCGGCGATGACACTGAAAGGGACGAGGAGCGCGTCGAATGCAGATGGAGAAAAGGAGAAAAGGCAGGCAGGGAGGGAGAGAGGGAAAGAGAGAAAGAGGGAGAGAGGGAGGGAGGGAGGCCCGCACCATCTCAACGAAGCAACAAGAATGACATTAACGGGCAAGAACAAGAGAAGCGTGGCAAGAAAAGGGAAGTAGAGGGGAGGATCCGAGAAAGAGGGTGAGGGCGGATTAACAAAAGACAAACCTCGCTCTCCTTGGCCCTCTTCTGCAAGTCAGCGCTCAACTGCTGGGTCTTGGCGCTCTGCTGCTCGATGTCGCGGGCTGCTGATTCCTGAGAGAGCAACCACAGGGACAAGAGCATTGGGCGGTCAAAGGGAGGGACGGGGGTTACAGAGAGAAGGCGGCGACTGAAAGGAGAAGGGGGGGAGGAAGTCTCACCTTGGTCGCGAGATGGAGGGAGAGTTCTCTCTCTTGGACAGCGGCTTCGGTCTGCGAGATGGAGACCCAGCCAGGAGGAACAGGGGAAAAGACAAGCAAGAAGGAACGGTAAGGGCCAGGGAAGAAAAGAGGAAAAGAGGAAGGCGGGAAGGAAGGGCGTTCCCACCTTGTCTGCCTCCTGCTGTCGGACCAACGCCTGCAGACGCGCCTTCCCCTCCTGGCACTGCGCCGACACCTGCTGCTTGAGCTTGTTGTACTCTTGGAGCTACGGGTGAGATCATGGGCAGTACGTTTGGTCGCAAGGAAGATGAAGGAAGAGAGAGGAAGCAAGCCAGACGTGAGCAATGCGACACAACGCCGTGACGGTGCCTCATGCCGTTCCCACCCTCTCTCCCCCCACCTTGGCCTCAGAGAGTGTGACCCCGCTCGCCCGCATCTCCTCCATCGCCTCCGCTTGCTTGATCTGGAGCTCCTGCTCCGTGGCTTCCAGCTTGGCGATGTCCTGCGGGCGTGGGGAGGACCGTTATGGGGGGGTACCTTGCTCCATCACAACATGGACGGATGCCAGCTACTGAGACTTGTCTCCAGTCTTTCCTCTCTTTGCACGCCCCTCCCTTCTCCCAATCTCTCATGCCACACCCTCTTGAACGCTAGCCTTGTTTCCCTGGATACTTCCTCGTGTCCGCCGGTACCGAATCTCTCTCCGCTCCCCCACCCCCTCTCACCTCCGCCAGTCCCTTCTTTCTTTCCTTCTGCTGCAGCAAGTCTTCGCGCATGCTCATACCCGCCTCCTTCTCCGCCTTGAGCTTTTCTTGCCGGGCCTGCGGGAGAAGGGAAAAGTAGAGACGCATCAATCCGTGGCTCGTGAGGAAGGAAACGAGGGGGGAAGGGAGGAAAGGCGTACCTTGAGCCCTTGTTCTTCCTTGATTTTCCCCGGGGCTAAAGCCTCCAGCCGCTCCCGTCGCTTGGCCTGCTCCTTTTCGGCCTTGCCCACGTCCCTCTGCAGGACTGCCGCCTCCGCTTTCTCTGCCTGGATGGTGCTTTCCAGGGACTGGAGGATAAAGGGAGGGTTAGCGATACGCAGGTCAGGAGAAGCGAGAGGGTTCGAGATGAATGCGGGAGGGACGCACCTGCTCCTGCTCCAGGGCCTGGGAGAATTCGGAGCGGACGACGGAGAGCTTGGCCTCGTTCTGATCGAGCTCCCGCTTGACGTGGTAGAGCCGGTGCAGGTACGCTGGCAGGAGAGGAGGAAGGGGCGGGCAGAGGGGGGGAGGGAGGAAGGGGGAGAGCGAATGGGAGGGAGGTGGGGCCGACGGACGCGCGCGGCAAAGAAGCAGTCTACCGTACCTTCGGTAGTCAACGCACTGAGCTCCGATTTCTTGGCTGCATAACGCTCTGCTTCCTCCTTCTGCTCTTTCACCTGGGGAGTGGGGGGACGGAGGGCGGGAGGGAGGGACAGATAAGATGAGAGGCACGCGGGCGGGGACAGAAATAAAAGAAAAGTATCCAAGATAGCCACTCGAGACAAAATGTTTGGACGGCTCTCAGGAGGTGCTGGAGACGGGAGGGAAGGAGGGAAAGAGGGAGGGTACCTGCTTGCGCTCCGCGGCTTGGCTCTTCTTCTTCTGGTACGCGAAGATCACGTTCTCGTCTGCCTCCTCCTTGGCCCGCCGGGCCTCTTCGTAGGACGCCTTCAGGTCCTCGGAGCCAGAGATCTGCGGGCACCAGGGAGGGTGGGAGGGAAGGAGGGGGGGTCGGCAGGGGTGAGACACGGCAGGCGGCGGAGGTCTTGATGGAACGGGAGGGAGGCCGGCGATCCGCACACGGGGGAAACGGGACGGGGAACAGGAAGGGGGAAGAGCGGGGCAACGCAGGCAGGGGAGAGAAAGCCGCGGGGGGCGTTCCCACCTGTTCGAAGAGGGCGGTCAGGTCCTTGGGCGCTTTTTGAGCAATGCTCTCCACGTCCCCTTGGAAGACAAGGAAATTCCGGGCTTTGACGAGCACGCCGATCGACTTGAGGGTGCTCTCGTAGGCCTTGAAGGAGGACAAGGGGGGACGAGGGCGTGGGTGGGAGGAATGGAGGGAGGGGGGGGAGGGAGGGGGGGAGGGAAGGGGGAGGGGAGGTACACGAACCTCGCCCGTGACCTCCTTCTCGTTAATTCGGTAGGAGCCCACTCCGGTGGGGGAGATTGTCCGCTTAAAGGAGAGAGAAGCGCCTGTTTCATAGCCAGGCACGGTCTCATCCTACGAGTAAAGGGGAAGGTAGGAGGGAGACGTAGGCGGGGATGGTGGAAGGAGGGAAGGAGAGGAGAATGAAGGCAGGATGAAGACCTCAAATTGCATAGGTCCCATGCTTCTCAATCAGCCAGTCAGGCTGACTTACGCGCAGCGGCCCACCCTCGACCCCCTCATACCTTCCTCTCTCCCACCCTTCCTCCCTCCCTCCTCCCTCCCTCCATGGTACCCACCTCGTCCATCTGGTAGATCAACTCCACAAAGGCCCGACGACTGGCACTGCCCTGCAAGTCGTCCGCGCGGAAGATGAGCTCCTTCATCTGGCTGGATCGCAGTTGTCTGGGGGAATAGGCGGGGAGCCAAGAGAGGGTGAGGAGGAGGAGGGGAAGGGGGGACGGGGGGAGGGGAGCGGCCACGTGAGAGGTCCCTCCACAATGGGCGACCATTCCTCCCTGCATGTCCCGATTCCATTTCAGTCTATCGACATACCGGCTCTGCACGCCGAGGACGAAGGAGATGGCGTCCATCAGGTTGGACTTTCCGCTGCCGTTGGGGCCAATGATGGCGGTGAAGTCTCGGAAGGGACCAATCACCTGACTCAGCGGGCGGTAATGGACGGTATGCAAGCAAGAGGTTGGCAAAAATGGAAGAGCCTATTTTATGTCATGGTCTATGCCACTCCTGCGCCTTCGCAAGCCAGCTTTCTGCCCTCCCCTTCCATCGCCTCGCCCGATGGCTCACCTGCGTCCCCGGATAACTTTTGAAGTTCTCCAGCGTCACTCTCTCAAGCCTCCCCATCCTCGAAATGCTCTCTCTTCTGTGAAGAAAAGTGGGATGGAAGAGGAAAGGGGCGACGATTCACGCCTGTGCTCGAGAGGGAAAAGGAGTAACATGGGAGGGAAGCAGGGAGGTAAGAGGTAGGCACAAGAAAACGGAAATTGAAGCCTTTCTTAGCGCTTTCGGAGAAAAAGAATGCACAGTCCGAAATATCTTGTCGTTGTCACTTCTTCCCGCTTGTATACATGCGCTTTTTCAATTAAATCACAACAAAGCACGTAAAGTTCGAGGATGGCGCGCAACAAGATGAAGGTAAGGCAAGCAAGTGAGTGTCGCTCTCTCTTTCGTCCGGACAAGGGGTCAAGACTAGCGTTTCACGCAAATATCTGAAGACTCCTCAAGTTTTTGACTCATTATAGCCTCGCGACAGGCTTGGCAACTAAAAAGGGGCAAGGGAACGTTGGGGTGTAGGCATTCGCCGCTTGTCGCTCAGGAACTGCTTCTCTGTTCCTTCACATCCGCGGCGTTCAGCACCACAACCGCTCGACGCGCGACTCAGTCACGTGCTTCCCAGTTCTCTGAGCTTTAAACTTAAAGAGCTATGACAACACCATTGAGTAGTGGACGAGGGAGCGTGATTTCATGTTTATTTGCGTCCAAACACGACCTTCACCACTTCCCGCCTCGCCCCTGCCGCTTCCTCTTCTCGGCGAGGCCCGGCGTAGGGGAAAATAATCAAAAGAAAGACAACAACTTAAACTCTTTGGACGCCTTCGACGGTCAGTCCGACCTCAGACAGTAATTAAGAATGCTCATTGGTGCAGGGTGTTGGATAAAAAATTCAATGTCTGTGGACGCGGCTGGCGCAGGGCGTAGTCTCACCCATCTCGAAGAACAAGAGGGGTTACTTCTTTTCTGTGCCTCGGGGGGCGGAGACCCTCATGACGGCAACCGATATAGACCATTTTTCTCAGCCACCATCAACAAAGAACCCCTGATAATTAGCTCTCGCATCTTTCCTTTTTTGTGGGACTTCAATTTTTGTCCGTAATTTTCAAAATATACCTCAGAGCGGAAGAATGGCTACAGCTGCTGCCGCCTCCTCAGGGACCCTTCCCAACGTGCAGGGGGAGAAAGACGCGCCTCCAGGTCTCTTGCCCTGGGTAGAAAAATATCGTCCAGTCACACTGAATGATGTGAGTGAGAGCTTGTATGTCGGGGGGGAATTACTGTGCAGAGCTTTGGTTTCACCTGTGCCTCTCATGCCTCGCACGGCTTGACCGCCACAATACCAAGCATCATGGCATCGCCACGTGTGGACTTCCAGGGCGGCTATGTCGGGGATAAATAGAAATTTTCGCACTATATTTTTCCATGCATTTCATTGTGCCTCCTTGGTCCATGGACACACGATACAAACGCTTTGGTCCTCTCCCTCGTCAGGTGGTAGGCAACACGGAAGCCATCGACCGCCTGAAGGTGGTGGCTCAAGACGGGAACATGCCTCACATGCTGCTTGCGGGCCCTCCGGTGCGTCTCGTAGCTAGGATCACGACCTTCTCCTCTTCTTCTCACATCCTCTCGGCTTCCCTCCCTCCTCTCCAGGGCACTGGGAAAACCTCCTCCATCGTGTGCCTGTCCCGCGAGTTGCTGGGCGAGGAGCATTTGGGTGCGTCCTCTTTGCTCTCCCTACCCTACTCTCGCCCTTGCAAGGTCTTCACGCCGGCCTTCCCCTTTTCTTTCGTCCTCCCACTGGCCATTTCCACAGGAGCGGCGGTGCTGGAGCTGAACGCCTCGGACGAGCGAGGCATCGACGTGATCCGTTCCCGGATCAAGATGTTCGCGCAAAAAAAGGTGCGTGTTAGAATCAGGGTCAAAGTGGGCGGGGTTTCTCTCCTTCTTTCGCATCCCTTGGACCACTCCCTTGAGGGGCACACCCTTCCCTCTCCCTGCGAGACTCCGGACATCCATCCTTCCCTACTCCGTCCCCCCCCTCCCCTCCCTCCCCTCCACCCCCTCCCCTCCCCTCCCTCCCTCCCTCACCCCCTCCATCCCTCCCTCTCGCCCTCAGGTCGTCCTCCCTCCCGGTAGACATAAGGTAGTGATCCTGGACGAGGCAGACTCCATGACAAGTGCCGCCCAGCAGGCGTTGCGGCGCACTATGGAGGTAGGAGAGGGGCCAGGGGAGGCAGCGACGGAGGGAGGGATGAGAGGAAAGAGAAGGGTAGCGCCAGCGTTGAGGCGCGTGCCTGATTTTTTGGTGTCCCCAAAAAACACTTTTCCTCTTGCGCTCCCTCCCTCCCTCCATCCCTCCGTACCTTCTTCCCCTAGATCTACTCGCATACGACCCGCTTTGCTCTCGCCTGCAACACCAGTAGCAAGATCATCGAGCCCATCCAGTCACGCTGCGCCATACTCCGCTTCTCCCGCTTGGCCGACGAGGTGTGTTCTCTCCCCCATGCTTACCCTCCCCTCCTCCCTCTGCATCTTCCAAGATTCTCTCTCTGCCTGTCAGTCTAGTCAAGTCCAGCGCACGTACCTCGCGTGGGAAGCGGGTCGACTCCCTTCCCTCCCGCTCATCGCCTGCTTTCCCTGCCTCCCCCTCTCCTTCTATCGCACAGGAAATCCTGGATCGCCTCCGCCAGATATGTGAGGCCGAGCACGTCGGCTTCTCCGATGATGGACTTGAAGCAGGTGGGGAGGGAGGAAGGGAGGGAAGGACGAAGGGAGGAAGGGAGGGGAGGGAGGGAGGGGGGAAGGGATTGCAAACCGAAGAGGGAGAGATGAGGCCGCCGGCCTGGACTTGATCCGAAAGTGAGCTAGCATCCTGGTCGAAGCAGCCCCTCTCCCTCCACTCGCTCAATCTCGTTTCGATCTTTTCCTTTTCCTCCCCTTCTTCCCCTTCCTCCCCTTTCATCCAGTCATCTTCACGGCGGAGGGTGACATGCGCAATGCCATAAACAACCTGCAGAGCACTTATAGCGGCTTCGGCTACGTCAACCAGGTGGGAAAGGAAGGAGTCAGGGGGAAACGAGGGCGCTCAAAGGGCGGGGGATAGGAAAACTGTGGCCTCCACCCCTTGACGCCTCAGGAAATTTTCGTGGTGATCCTTGAAGCACTCCCTCCCCTCTTCCTCCCTCCCACCTTCCCTCCCTCTCTCCCTTTTTCAACTCATTTCTCAGGCGAACGTCTTCAAAGTGTGCGATCAGCCCCACCCGCTCCTCATGAAGGAGGTCCTCGACCTCTGTGCGGGCTCCGGAGACCTCAAGGCGGCGCAGGAGAAGTAGGAAGGGAGGGAGTGTGCGGGGACCAAGGGGGAAGGGGGAAGAGGGAAGAAGGGAGAGAAAGGGAGAGATGAGGAGAAATGCTACCGGAGACGGTGGATTGCAAAAGCGGCTTGTGTTACATCCACGAGCACCCTGGGCCCGCGTTCGTATCTTATATCCCCTTCTTCCCTCCGCCCCTCGCTCCTTCTCTCTCTGACACAGGCTGTTGCGGGTATGGAACCTGGGCTACAGCGCATCGGACATTGTCGGAACGCTGTTTAAGGTGAGGTTGGAGAGCCGGAGAGAGCAAGACGAGAAGCACGAATGCTCATTTTGCCTGGGCTGTAAATGCAGGTCTGCCGGAATCACGGGACGATGAACGAGGGCACCAAACTTAATTTTATCCGGGTAGGTTGCCTTGGTTCACAATGCATCACGTTTCTTCCTTCGACTCATGGAGAGACATCTCCGCGCACAGAGGGCCCCTCCTCCCCCTCCCCTTTTCTCTTTCCCCCTCCTCCTCGCACTTTTGTCGATTGATCCCCCTTCCCGCCCTCCTTCCTCTCGTGGCTTCCCTCCCCACCCGCTTTCCACCTTTTTGCTGGTTTCTGCAGGAGATCGGCATGGTCCACATGCGCATTGCGGAAGGTCTCAACTCACGCACACAAATACTGGGCTTATTGGCCAAGCTCTGCGCCCTACAGCACAAGCAGCAGCAGCAGCATGAGAATGGAAAGGGGCAAAGCAATTGAGAAGAGGACGTGGGCCATGAAACGACTGGGGGTCAGCGTATGGAAGGGCTAGGATGCCGGCGAAAGAATGCTCTCAACCAATGACAAAATACCCGACGCATTTGGGTGCCGCGGTCGTGAGTGCGCACACATTATTGTCTCCTTTTCTTTCAGTGCTTTTGTTTTCTTTTCATCCTATCAATTTATCGTCATCCTCCTCCTCATCCTGTCCGCCACCCTCCCTTCCTTTCTCATCGTCCTCTGCCCGCGATCGTGGTCGATGGTAAGGAATGCGGTTCGTCTTCCGTATCCCGTCCTCGGCAGCCCAGGCCTACAGAATGGGAGAGGCAAGAGAGGTGGGAAAAGGAGAATGTGAGGGACACGAAAACGCCCATAAATGCACCATGGATACTCTGCCAGGACGCACATCCCCACAGGAGCAGCCTGCTTCGGATGCGATAAATGGTTCCCTGACTCCATTTTAATTCGTTCTATCTGCCTCGTCCCTTCGACTTTCTCTCTCCTGATCTGGTGATCTCGATGATCTCCAGCAGTGTCCCCCCCCCTCCCCCGTGTCTTTCCCTTTTTCTGACCTGATACGCCGGAAGCACGATCTTTCGTTGCTCTGCATCTGCCAATTCAAAATCCAGCCACTCCGCGTCCCCCTGCTCGGGGCGAGCGCCTTGAATGAGCTCCTAAGGATCAAAGGGGGGAGGGGAGGAGTCAGAAATGCAGCACAGAGCAGGGGAGATACTCTTCGCTTAAAGTGATCGATGGCCTCATGAGCAATAGAATCTAGCAGAGAGGAATGGAAGGCGTGGGAGGAAACGACGACAGGATAAACGACAGGAGGAGGGAGTCACCGCACGACATAAGTAAAGCCTGGTAAAACCCAAAAAGACGTGATTATTAATAAGAGTCAGAGTAGGTGAATTGCCAGGTTGGCCTAGGCCTCGCCATCCAATGTGCTAGCACGCTCGAGAGCATCAAGAAAGCGACTCGCCTCGCTCCCATTCCTTTTACTCGTTCCCGGCCTTGCTTTACCTCTAAATGCGCTAGATTCTTCACCGGCACGCCATTGAATTTCAGGAGACGAGCCAACCGCTCCTGGTAGCCCTCGTTTATCTCTGTGGAAGGAATGTTTGGGAAATGAAGCGAAAGGGAGGCATGCGAGACGAGCACTTGGTGGGCTGGATCCTTGTGGCCCTCTGAAAGGCGGGAAAAGCCGCTGAACAAGGAGGACATGGATACTTATCGTCACTCACAAAAAGTGAAAATGGAAATGAGAAGAATTTTTTTGAAAAGGAGGAAGAAACATAGAATTACCGTGCGGATAGATGCGCCAGAGCAGGACGTATTCCTCCTCTGGGTGCTCGCGAGGCTCTGCTTTGAAGAGGAGCTGGGTCTCGACGGGAGCTTGATTTATGCTGAGAGGGAAGGAAATAGAAAGAAAAATGAAGGCAAGTATGGGAGAAAGAGAGGAACGGGAAGGGGAAGACTGAGGGAGGGAAAAGTTTTGACAGTTTCAGACAAGGCGCTCGAGCCTCTCTCACGTGCACTCGATCTCTTTGCTCCCTCTACATTCATGTGGCCACCACCTCCATTCGAAAGGCTAATCAAAACCAAAACCCACGTGTATGCTTCTCCTGTTCCCCAATCCCTGTATCTTCTTATCCCAGCAATGTCGCGCTTTTTCTCCTCTACACTCTGCCCTCTGAATCAAATTGCCCTGGGCTATCCCAGCGTCCCTGCTCCATCCCTTCCCCTTCCCCTGCGTACCGCGCTTGATGCGCCACCACCTTCGCTTGGGAGGCAGGAAGGAAGAGGAGCCCTCCCACAAGGATGTAGCTGCGGGGAGGGGTCACGGAGGCGGAGGAGATCGGAACGACAGGAGGGACGCGTTTGGTGGGGCCCTGACAAAGAAGAGGGAGTGGGGGGGATGAAAAGGGCGGAGAGAAAAATTGGGAGATGTTCGCGCCAATGGTTTCCCAAAAAAAGAAAGTTAAATGCCCCCATTGGCCTTCCACCTCTGTGGGAGGGTCGTCTACGGTCGTCCACACCCCTCGTCTCGTCCCGCCCTCCTAGCATACCTTGAGCTGCACGACGCGTCCCTCTCTCAGCACCTTGGCCGTCAGCTCCTGGCCGTCCTCCTTCAGGTCCCAGAGGCCCCGAAGGTCCACCTGGGCGGGGGGGAGGGAGGAAGGAGGGGAGGGAGGGAGCGAGGGAGGGGAAAGTGGAGGGAAAGGGAGGTGACGCCAGGAGAAAAGAGAGGAGCGAGTGGGAGGGGTCGCGGACCTGCATGCGATCTGGAGGAAGCGAGATGACGCCTTGGTCGTCCACAGCCAGGCCTAGGGAATGATCAGAGGAAGGGGGGGGGCGAGGACAGTAGGGAGGGCGGGTGAAGGAGGTAAAGGAAGGGAGGAGTAGGGGCGGAAGGAGAGGAGGGAGGGAAGTCAGGGATGGAGGGCAATAAAAGGGGGGGGGGTTGATTATCCTTACCGTCCACCTCCATGAGGATGTCGCCCGGTCGGAGCGGAAGGCCAGCCTTCTCCAGCCAAGGAGCAATCTGAGGGGTGAGAGGCGAGGAAAGGGGGGGTGAAAGGAGAGGAGGAGAGGGGTGAGAGAAGAGGAAGGGAGAAGTGGGAAGGAGAACGAAGGGAAATAAACGCAGGCTTGGGAAAGCGAGAACCAGGAACCGCGACACTCCCGGTATGGGTAAGAGCGGAGGGGCATTGGAAGGGGGCCAGAGGGTTGTCGGGAGGAGGCAGGGAGGGGACAGAGGAGAAGAGGGCACAGAGTGTGGCGGGAAGCCGAGGCAGAAAACGGCAGATGCAACTTGAGCTGCAGAGAAGGAGAGAGAGACGACAGATAGAGAAAGGAGGGGGCTGGGACGGGAAGGTGGGAAGAAGCTTGCCTCTGTAATTAGCACCCCAGAGGAGGCGACACCCATCCCGAGGCTCTCCCGGAGGTAGGGGTTAAGGAGTCTCTGGAATTTGAAGGAAGGAGAGGACCCGCCTACGAACTGAAGGAGAAGTAAGGAGGGAGGGAGGGAGGGAGGGAGGGAGCGAGAGTGATGAGAAGGGGCCGAAGGAGGCATTCAGTGAGGGCCTGGACGAAAGAGGGAAACGGCAGATGGAAGGGAGCCTTGCCATCTAGCATAGAGGTCGGAACAAAGGGAAAGCGCGGGTAGCAGGAGGAAAAAGGAGAGGAGGCAGGCGTCCAATACCTGTCCGTGGGCTTCGTATTGCCGGATCATTTTCTGGATGAGGTGGGCTGGCACTGTTTGGAGAGGACAGAGTGAGGAGCGTGGGGGATGACAGGCAGTGAGATCAGATGAGGATCGAGCAATGAATGCCCACGTAGCTTCTGAGGAAGGTAAGAAGAAGGAAAGAGGCGAAACAAGGACAAGTCGATCGACGCCAGTGCTGCTTAAAGAAAGAGAGTGAAAGAGGGAGGGAAGGAAACGACGAGAATCCAGGGGTTACGGTACCAGTGTGAAGGATCGCCCTGTCTGGCTGCCCGGCACTGAGCATTCCAACCACGCTCCAGCCTGTAATTCCAAGAATATACAAAGATTTACCATCTCCTCGACTACTTGAGATTGGCAAACGGCGTTGCACACTGGCATGCGCAAGCAGCTACGTTGGGGAGGGAGGTCGGGCGGAACAGAACGGAGGGAAGGGAGGGAGGGAGGGAGGGAGGACGTACCCAGTCCCTTGGTCTGGGCGAAGACAGGACCCCCGCTACAACCAAAGGGCATGGCCGGGCCGTCCCTTCCCCCCCACCCGCTGTGACCGTTCCGATCTTATAAAGGAGGAAACAGGGAACGAGGAGGGGGGGGGAGGACGATGAGGCGAGAGGGAAAGCGAGAAGGCGCGCACTCGCCCAGCCAGGAGGACCAGGACACACGCCGTTCGCCGGATTTAAACAAGGAAAGAGAGACAAAGAGAGGGACGAAAGAGATCCTGGGGACTCACAGAGGTTCAGGTTCAGGCAGGAGGGCCCCAGAGCGTAGTCTTGGACCATCCACTCGTCCGTGGTCAGGGACTTGTTGTAGAAGCCCGCCACCGTCACGAAGGAGTCGGGTCGGCAGGTGACCTGGGCGTTCAAGGGGGCGGCCTGGGAGGGGCGAGAGGAGGGTGGGATGGAGGCATCAGGAGGACGGAGGGAGGCGGGCAAGGTGGGGAAAGAGGGGCCGAAGCCGCTGAAGGGCAAAGAGCGTCGAACAAGACAGCGGGGAGAGAGAAAAGAGGGAGGGGAGGAGCCTCGGGATGCAGCACGGCCAAGGAAGGAGGGGGAGGAGAGGATGAGGGAACGCACCTCCACGCCGCTCCAGAAGGCGTCCTCGTCGACCGTGAGGAGCGCTAGGTCCCAGTCCTCCGCCCGGCAGAGGACACGGGCGCGGTAGCCTTCTCCCTCGGCCAATCCGGCTCGAGAGGCCTGTGGGACGGGGGAAGTGAGGTCGGGGGGAAATGAGGGGAAAGGGAGAGGAGAGGAAGAATTGTTCAATGGTCGAGGCAGGGAGGACTGAGAGAGGGAGAAGGGAGTGAAGAAGGGCCCGGGCGTTGCAATGAGGAGAAGAAGCGGGAGAAGAAGGGAACAGAATCTCACAAGGGAGGGAAAGGAGGTACAAAGGCCATGGAGCATTCTAGATGAGAGCAAGGAGGGTAGGACCGCTGAAGACATTGTCGAGGCCGAAGACGAGGAGGGAGGGACAGTGAGGGAACGAGGAGGAGGGAGAGGAGGGTGCATGCAAGGCCGGGAGTGGTGAGCAGGGAGGGGCAGGGCAAGGGAAGAACTACGTACCGTGATCCGAAAATGAGAGGCCAGGACGTGGTCGGCGGTGACGAGGTACCGCCTGGATGGAGATGAGGGAGGGAGGGAGGGAGGGGCGGAAAGGGGGGGGGAGGGAGTGGAGGACGCCGGGACCCTGGGATCCACACACGGTACTCAGCCAATGCGGGCTCCCCCCGCCTGCTCCTCCCCTTTCCATCTCTCCTCCTCTGCCTCTCCTCCCCGCCCCCTTCCCGCCCAGTCCGCCTGCCTCTCTCACTTGTCCAGGTCGGCAACGAAGGCGGTGGACGAGGGCCTGGAAAAACCCACGGGGTAGCGACGCCAGGGCTCGGTCTCATTCCACACCTCGCGCGCCGTCTGATCATGGGATTTGGCATGGGTGCATCAGCGTGAGAATATTTTGCTGGAAATCAGAGAAGCCAGGACAGGGCATTGTCGTCCCCTTCCTTGTTCCCCTTTCTCGACTTACAGAGAGTCGGACGACGCTCGTGTTGGAGATAGGAAGGCTCCATGGCCCAGAATGGAGGCCGATGGTGGCTTTGAGCAGTTCGAGGATGGATAGGTGAGAGGAGGAGGAGGAGGTGGGGGAGGAAGAGGGGGAAGTTCGTAGCCTGGTCGACGGAAAATTGGGATTGAAAGGCGCCCGACATCCGAATGGTCGTAAAGCCTAGAATTTGTTAGTGTGATTTTGGAACTATTAGTGGTCACACGTGAAGGTCTTACATTGCGAGAATGTGAAGTATATCGCCTTTCTTTGACAAACCTCTTTCGCTTCCTGGCTGGGGCAGCTCCATGGCCGCTTGCACAGGGTCGAAACCATAAACCCACCCACGTCCTTAATAACGGCGAGCCCTAGCACAAAAAGAAAGAGGAATATTTCCTGCAGCGGGCAGCTCTCATTCCTCTTTCTCCTTCTTCTTGCGTCCATGCTGAGCAAACCTGCAAACAGGAGGAACGTCAAATGAGACTAGACTCAGCCAGGTAGCTGCTGCCTTGCGCAAGCGACAACGAAACGAGTATCACATCCCCAAAGAATCATCTGACCAGAAGTGTCCAGAGGAAAATTATACCGATCTGACATGGTGGTGGGATGGGACGCCTTTTTTGTGGTCTGGGCGGGTCGTGTATTTTGTGTGGGAGGGAGCAGGAGGACATGGTAGAGGTCTGATACCTCGCTAACAGGAATCAGGCGAGCGATGCTGTCGACGTTTTGACTGCAAAAAGGGACAAAGAAAAGCCAGCAAAGTGCTGGATGCGCTGTCGAGAGGATTGCGAGCGCGAGATCACGTGCATGACTAGGTAGTGAAGGTCACATAACCTTGGCGGCCATCTTTCTTCGCGCAGCGCTCAACCCTTTTCCTTGTCGTGCTCGTCCGTGCTTGCTATGTATGGGCAAAAAAATCGTGAGATCGAACTTTACTAGCGTCGCTTCATTCCTCTGTCTGCTTGGGAGGCAAATGTTATCAACGTGGCCCCGCTATTGTCCTGTGCTGGCTGGCCATCGGACTCTTTTGTACATACAAGGATTGAGAACGCCTTCGGTCGTGTGCTTGTCCGTGCGGACACGCACGAGCAAGTCATCCCCCCCCTGTCCCGGCCTGCCCCCGTGTTTCTCAGCCACGTCCCACATCTTGACCCCATGCTCATCCGTTTCATTGTACAGAGAGACGTCGGTTTGTCAATAGCCATGGTAAGCAAACGGAGGCGGCGACAGACCGTTGGCCCATCCACGCTTGTGGGCAACGCGGGAGAGCCTGAGGGAGGAAAAGAAAAC
Organism: Microchloropsis gaditana; assembly: GCF_000240725.1. NCBI lineage: Eukaryota > Eustigmatophyceae > Eustigmatales > Monodopsidaceae > Microchloropsis > Microchloropsis gaditana. The sequence goes on from NW_005803611.1 coordinate 29,872, forward strand.
TCAACTTCAGCACGGACACGCCTCGGGAACCACCGGCGGGCCTCAACGGGGACAGTGATGAGCAAAAGCACGGCTGGTAAAAGACGGGGCGGCAAGAAGGCAGGGGAAGTGATGAGGCCGGAAAGTGAGGAGGTGGGTGAACGCGTAGTGAAGAAACGCCGCGGGAGCGATGGGCTTGACTTTCGTGGTGGAAAGAATGCGGTTGCAAACGATGACAAGGAGGGCCGACACATGCGAAAGCGGGGTCGAGGCAGTGGCGCGGAGGAGGCCAGGGAGGGTGGCGTGGGCCTGACGGGGGAGGGGGGAGCGTCCAAGAAGAAACGAAGCGGCCGGGAGGAAATCGCTGCCGCGCCTTCGGAACACAAGGACGGGATGGCCGCTCTCAAATCGCGTAGGGGTGGGGAAAGAGAGGCGCCATCTCCGGGGGTATCTTCTGCGCTTGGAGGCCCCGCGGGGGGGAAGGCCGTGAAGAGACGCGTGGAGGAGGTGTCGCTGGAGAAGGAGGTGGAGGAGGAGGAGGAAGAAGATGCGGAGGAGGGACAGGATCGGTTGGCAAGTGAAAATCCTTTCCTTGAGAGACCGAGCTTCCCAGGACCCGATCCCACGGAGGGGGTAGGGAGGGAGGGAGGGAGGGAAGGAGGGAAGGAGGAAGGGCGGGGTAGCAGATGGTTCTCGTCCGCGTCCTTCCCTTCCCCCTCCTTGGTGCTGCGGGGGTGCGACGGTCCTCCTTCTCCCTGTCCATGACGGGGAGAGGGCCTGAGGACGGGCTCACGGCAGCCAGGGCGCGAGCCGCCAAGGAAGCCATGCTCCTCCGCCAGCGGGCGGCGGACGAGGAGGAGCTTGCTGGGTTCTCGGACCTGGACGAAGAGGTGAGAGCCCAGACGTCCCGGCCCGGCGTTTCCCTCCGTCCTGTGCTTTCCTGCGTTCCTTTCGGCTCCTCATAATACCGTCCCGT